>NW_020837988.1:640153-796627 GCF_003676395.1 Aethalodelphis obliquidens | reverse complement strand
CACACACACACACACACACACACACACACACACACACACACACACACTTTAGCTGGAGCACCTACAACCAAGCTGCAGACCTAGAGGCACCTGACCCAGCCCTACACACTGCAGTCTTAGGAAAGGAATTGGAGGCTGTTAGAAAGGACCTTACCAAGAGGAACACTGCGCTTTGGGAGTACAGAGCAAGGAGATGACTGTTAAACTGGAACAGTTAGATTTGGTTTCATTGAAAAGGTAACACCTGATCTGAACTGTGTGCAGAGATACAAGTTCAGGTATCTGTCTAAAATTATAACAGGGAAAAAGTTCAACCTATCACAAAGCTTTACTATCGTGACAAACTTCAACTTTACCATATTTGGAGCTTTTGCGATTCCTCCGAGGTTCTGTAATAACCACACTTATTTCCTTAGCCTCTCGGGCTGTCATTGACGTGCCTTGAATTTCGCTTGCCTTTCCTAGTAGGCGTGTCAGCTTGCAGAGGGGGCTGTGTCGACCCGTGAGCCGTGTGGTCTGCTGGGACCTCCTTGCTGTGTGAGATGCTTCTCAGAGCTTGGTGACTTCGAGCAATGAACGTTTTCATAATAGCCATGGCTTAATTTTGCAATTATGCTCAACAGTTCTATACATCTGTAAAAAGGAGATGTAGGCCATTCCCAGAAGTCAGAACTTCAGCTATTTCTGCCTTGTAATAGAGGGTTTCACTAAATCTAAATGTGTCCTTGAAGCTGAAAGGCTGCCTTTGAAGCAGTTTGGGGGGATGTGACCATTTGTAAGATCTAGAGGTGCATGTGATGTGGGCAAGTAGCCCCCCCCCCAGACCAGCGAGAGAAAGGCTCTTCAGTCCTCGTAGGCATCTTGTTGGCTACGTAGAAGGAAGTTACGGAAGGTAAATTCAGTATTGGCTTGGAGTAGAAACGACAGCTTGTGTGAAGTGGAGAACTGCAGGCACAGAGCAGTGGGCTTCTAGGACACGGGCAGCGTGAGAGGCAGTGGTCACCCTCGGCAAGCTGGGGTCTTAAGCCCCTTCTCCGTAAAGTAAGATGAACTTCTGTTTGGTTTTGTCCAGCATCCTCGTGGGTGGCTCTCCACTGAGGGAAGATACATGGCAGGTCTGAAGACTTGGGAAAACGTGGGCTGATGGCAGAGGGCGTCTTCGTACGACCCTTGCTTCTGATTCTCCGATTCCTTCAGGGTGTCCAGCCCCCTCTAGGTCTCAGGCACCATCAGTGCCTCATTGATGTGTTTCTCCCAGACACACACTCTCCGTTATCATCCAAATCCAATTCGTGATCCTCTCAACTCAGTAGAGGATCAAAAAAAAAGTGACTCCCCCCTCCACCCGCCTTACACGAGAGGAGCTCTGATGGGCAGGAGGGGGCCACCATCTCCTGACCCCGGCTTGAGCTGGAGGCCCGGGGCCTAGGCTCATGCAGGGTGTGGGTAGAGGGTGGGTCAGAGCTGGTGGCCTGCTGTCCTCCACGGCCCTGGGCGGGTGATCTGGGGCAGGTGTGCAGCCCTCCAAGGTCAACTGGTGAAGGTGCCCCGGGGACCCCTCCAGGTGCAGGGGTGTGTCCAGGTTTGAGGGGGGTGCTCCCTGGAGGGGGAGTTGGGCCTGATTTTTGTATGTCACTGGTTTTTAGGACCGGGCAGCCCAGGAAGATGTGTGAGCAGGACTTTGTGGTGCCGGGCATGCGGCCCCTGGAGGGCAAGGTTGTTGAGGACCGTGGGAGACGGGGGATCTTGGCTGAACACCTTCTGTGAACGAAAGCGTTTTTTTCCCGCCTGGAAGCAGAGGTCTACGGAAGCCATGACACGACTAAGCTCAGAAATCCTGGGTCAGGATTGGAGCTGAGCACTTGGCCCACACCCAGCCCTGGCCCATCCTTGGACCTGGGGGTGGGGTGGGTAGGGGGAAAGTGAGTGAGTTTTCAAGGAAGAACTTTCACCTGAAGTACTAGGCGGGGGCAGGCCTGCCGTGGGTGAGCCTGACGAGCCCCGGTCTTGGTTCCTGACTCACATTCTTTCATGATCCGTTCATGGTTGTGGTATGGGGCTCGCCCACTGGGTTCTGGGTGCTGAGGAGTTAGCAGACAGGCTAGGGAGCCCTGTTCTCTTGGGGCTTCTGTCTTCTGGGGGCCCGTGACAAGTGAGCACGTTCCGTCCGCGAGCAGGGTGAGGTCGGATGGTGATGCTGTGCTCTGAGGGAGGTCAGCGACTCGGTGGCGAGAGCAGTGCTGCTGAATAGGTACGATGCAGGTCTCAGCTTCCTGGTAGCCGCGCTGAAAGAGGGAAGGGTCACCTTGCTGTACAGCAGAGATTGGGACAGCATTGTGAATCAACTATATTTCAGTTAAAGAAAGAGGGAGGAGGGAGGAGAGATAAGTGACGCTGATTTCAGTGCTTAACCAGTATATCTATGTTGTCGTTTTGACATATCAGTATAAACAGAGACTTTGCATCGTCTTAGGTCTGGTATGTATGTCACACTTGGAGCACATCTCTGGACTGGGACCCATGTCAAGTATTCATTCAACACCTGGGTTCGCGGCATGGATGGGGCAGGTGCGGCATGCTGGGGGCGGTGGCATGGGCCCACTTGAGGTTGGGTGGGCACCTTTTAAACAGCATCCCATCCGTTGAGGGTGAGGAATGGTCCCTACAATGGACCTGCTTTGTTTGCTGCGGATATAACCCACACGTCGTGGTAGATTGTTTATCTCACTTCCGATGGTTCAGACAGCTTAGTTTATTCAGGCAGTCCTGTCTGGGGTCCTGTCCTGGGCATCTGGGTTGCCCTGAGGACGGGCAGTAAGAGATCCCTGTATGTTCTAGGAGGAGACAGTGGAGAAGAGAGCACAGCCGTCCTTGTGAGAAAGCTTGTAGGTCCTGTATTTTCCGCTGCTTTCCTTAATGATAAGGAATTCCACCAACGTTCACGTCTAACCTGAAAAAGTCTCCCACTGGGACAAGTCACTGGCGCTGGCAGCGTGACTGTTTTTAGCATCATTTTTGTACAGGTTTAAAGTGTTACTTTATTGAATATTGCAGCTATTAATTTCAAACTTAAGCAAGGACGTGATTGCTAAGTATAGCTTTCGTGCCACCTACTCAGCCTTTTGGCTGGATGAAACCCTACTTGTTGAATGGAATTAAAATAATTTCCATCTGAGTTTTTTCTGGTTCAGCTGCGAATCAAGGCATCGGTTTAGAGTTGGTGAGAGTGGTAGGAGCTGCTTGCAAACGCAAGGCAGACAGTCTTAGCAAGTCACCTCCCTGCCTTTGTGTATAAAAATAAGCTTTGGAGCTAATTTGAAAAAAGACAAAAGAATAATTTGTAATCCCCTATCTTCTGCCGTGTTATTTTATGTAGTTCTTTTTTATATTTAGTGTGTATTTTCTCATTCTTAAATATTTGTCAAGAGTGTATAATGGGGCTTCCCTGGTGGCGCAGTGGTTGAGAGTCCGCCTGCCGATGCAGGGGACACGGGTTCGTGCCCCAGTCCGGGAGGATCCCGCATGCCGCGGAGTGGCTGGGCCTGTGCTCCGCAACGGGAGAGGCCACAACAGTGAGAGGCCCGCGTACCGCAAAAAAAAAAAAAGAGTGTATAATGACTGTAATGTACCTTACAGCTCTTCTGTCATCAATTTAACTACAAATGACTGATGTACCATTTTCGTTATAAGTAGTGCTGGGAGATGAACATCTCTACATATTTATATGAAAATCTAAATATTACAGCATAAGTTGCTAAAAGTGAAACTATCAGGTGAAACAATCTAGGCATTTTTAATGCCTTTTAGGGCTGCCAGGTTACCTTCCAGAAACACGGCACAGATTCACATTCTTACCTACAGTGTGTGTGCCTTTCCTTCCACAATCCAACCCACGCTGGGATTTATTATACTTCTCAAGGAGTTTATTAAGTTGGCGGTAGGCATACCATTTTGACGCAAATTTTTAAAGAAAATCCATTTAAAGACACTTTTTCTATTTTTTCCCAGCCCCTCTTTGGAGCCCATGTCCTTGACCGAGGAGGGGCCAGGTGTCTTTCCGGGGCGTAGCTGAGGGGCGCCGGCGCGTGGGCCGCAGATGGTCCTCAGGGTCTGCTTGCATGAGCCGCTTGCGATGAAGCCTCATACCGAGGACTTGGTGCGTCCAGGTGCTCCAGAGCTTCGTGATGAGGTTAACACGTGTCGTTGGTAATACGTCATAGGGTCACACTGGGACTCTCCCCCCCGTGGGGGATGATTGTTCCTGATGCGAAGTCAAAGGCCGCATCCTGAAGACACCACTGTTGTCCAGCTCCTGAGTTTTGTGACGTTTCCCATGGTCTGCAGAATGTAGGAGCTCAGAAAAATGCTGTGACATTGTCTAAACTCCAAAGGATTGTAGCCGGTGTATTTCCTTCCCCAGAGGATCTGGTCCCTGGCGCATCTTTTTCAGTTACTCTGTACCAGGCCGTGAACCCTCAGCACTTGAATTCCGTGATGCAGCCTTACAGCAGCGACACGGCAAGTACTGTTTTCTTCAGCTTATTGATGACACAGTGGAAGCTCGAAGTGGTCAGGTGACTCCGTTGGAATCACACAGCTATGAATGGGGATTGAATTGACCCCAAAGCCCAAGTTGCAGAGTCCAGGCCCAGCATCCTTAAACTGGGAGGGAATGAAGCAGAGAGAAAACCAGGGTGACACTCAAAGCCACTGAGACACCAGCTCAGATGATCTCTAACTGCCACCCGCAGGCAGTCTATACCCACTGAGGACCCACGGTGGCTGGTCCCACAGCAGTGTTGTAACCCAGTTGTATTTGTCAGGTAAACGGGGGCTCAGGGTGCCTTTGAGATGTCTTGGGAGAAATATCAGAGTTGATGTTGGGCTAATTTGGAAGATGAAATGAAAATAAGTGGGTAAGAGTAAGAGCTGGATGGAGTAAGGAAGGCACTTGGGTGTGGAGAAACCTCAGAGGGGGAGGGAAAGTGCCGTGAGGAACTGCAGGAACCGCCGGGGACTAGAGTGTGAGAAGTGTGTTTAATCTTGCAATTAGGATGCAAGACAGGGAACATTCTACCCTTTGGAGGATGCGTCTGAGTGTTCAGGGAAACCAGAAAGGAGGAATCGCGAGTGTCTAATTAATGAAGAGGAAAGGCAGATGGGTGATGCGGAGGGGGTGGCTTTACGCTGCGGGGATGTTTTTTTAACCTGTAAAACTATAGCGTAATTTCTTCCCATTTACAACAGGCTTATGTCTTGGCTGCTGCTAAAAGCATCCAGAGATTTCAGTGCACGAGGCAGACAGTTGTTATGTCTACTTTAAAAATCAAACTTGTGCTCTTTCCAAAGACTTAATTTGATTTGCTCAATTTTTGTGTGTACTGGTTCTGCATTTTCTCATGTAGATTCAGATTCGGTTTAGAAATGAAATACCAGGCAGCTTGGCTTTGGGAAGCACAGAGGACCAGTGCTGTGGGCATGAGCTTCTGGTCGGGCAGCGTTTTCCTACGGTCAAGTGGAATTTTCTTATGGCTTTTGAAAGAAAATGATAGTTTTTATCACAAATCAAAAAAAAACCCCTATCATTTCTTTAAAGCTGTAAATGAGATTTTTGTGTGTTCCCTTTGAATTTGTCACATTTTCAATCTGTAATTCCTTTTTTATGATAACATAAAAATGGTTAAGATGGTAAATTTTACGTTAAGTATACCATTCAGTAGTGCTGAGTATATTCACATCCACATCCACTCCAGCCCCAGGAAACCCCCGTTCTACATTGTTTCTATGAATATGACTGCTGTAGATACTCATAAGTGGAATCATAGAGTGTTTTCTTTTTCCAACTGGTGTAATTCATTTAGGATAATGTCCTCAAGGTTTATCCATGTTAGATATATCACAACTTTTTTTTTAAGGTTGAATGCTGTTCCTTTGCACGTATATACCACATTTTGACCCATTCATCTGTGGACGGACAGCTGGGTTACTTTCATCCCTTGGCCAGTGTGAATAGTGTTACTGTGGGCACAAGTGTGCAGATATTTCTCTGAGACTCTTTCAGGTCTTGTGGATGTACACCCGGTAGTGGGGCTGCTGGATTATTATGTAGTTCTATTTTCAACTTTTTGAGTAACCTTTATACTGCTTTCCATAGCAGTCGCACCGCTTTACAGTCCCACCACTAGTGCACAGGGGTTGCAGTTTCTCTGTATCCTGACACTTCTAGTTGTGGTGCTGTGCTTTTTTGTTTTTGTTTTGTTGGTTTTTTTGATGACCATCCTAGTGGCTGCGAGGTCAGTCTCTGCTTTCTTATCTATTACAGCAAACTTTTCCTCATAGTTATGAACAAATCTTCAAGTATCATTTGAAATTCATGTACATTTGCTGCTATACTACTCGGAAGGAGAATGTTTAAGACGTCTGTGTGTCCGAGTACTGATTGCCCAAGGATATTCCAGACATGGCTCCCCTTTAGCTGTTATAACTAAATGGAGCCCTACTTCTTTACTTGGTGCAGGTATCCAGTCCTTTAAATACTGAGTTCTGCTGAGTACCAGTTGAGAACACAGAGATGAGCAGGACACGGACCCTCAAGGGGCTGAGGGTGTGGGAAGGGTGAACAGCGACAGAGGGAGGAGCCCAGGTGGGGGCGGGGGAGAGACTAACTAGGGCCATTTGCAACGGGAGGATAGAGAGGGCTCCTTGCAGATAAAGCCGGAGCTGGACTTCGGAAGGTAAGTGGTTCCCTTGCTAGTGGGGGCGTGCGTGGAGTCTGTGCACACAGGCCCACGTGAGCGGAGGGCGGCCCCCGCCTGGGGCAGGGTGGTCGGCGGGAGGGGAGGTGAAGCCGGCCTGCGGTGTGTCTGGAGCTTGGCTCCGAGCTGATGAGAGGTGGGAGCCGGTGAAGCTTCGTGTCAGGTGAGCGGACCTCTGCCGGCCGTGAGGAGATGAGGTCGCTGGTGTTGGTGAGGTGTCAGGTGAGACAGGGCTGGGCTAGGGCAGTGGTCGTCGGGATGCGGGAAGACGAGGCGGCTTTCAGAGCACTTCGCACGGTCAGCAGCCGTTTGCCCATTTCTGTGTGGCTGCTGAGGGAGAAACTTGAAGACCGCTCCCAGGTTTCTGGCTGTCGGGCCGTGGTCTGAAATCACTTTGGGAGTGGAGCTGGGGGCAGACACCACCGATTCTGTCTTGGATGTGTTGAGGTTGGTGTGTCTATGGGACAGACACGTGGTGATGCCCGAGGCTCACTTAGCAGAGGCCAGTGGTGGAGATGCGCTCCTAGGGCTCATTAGATGCAGACAGTGCTGAAAACCGTGAGCGTGGGTGAGGTGGTCTCCAAACGGGATATAAGGCAGAACAGTGGGCCTTGGGCCACACTGTTGAAGGAGCTGGAGGATGAACCCTCAGAGTTAGGGGTAGACCAAGAGGAGGGGTGAAGAAAGTAGGTAGGCATCTCCCAGGAGGAGTGGTCAGTTACTTCAGATGCAGCAAAAGAGGCTTCGAAATGCTGCTGAGTCATCTGGGTTCGGTTTTCGTGGCTGCTGGTTGTAGAAAGTCACTCAAGTTAAATGGTTAGTGAGGAAGGAATGTAAAGTATTCTTTGAAGAAGCTCAGATGGAAAGAGAAGCGGGAAAGGTGGGCAAAAGGAGGTCAGGGGAAGCTTTTTTAAAAGGATGGAGAGACTTGGGCGTATTTTAGTGGAAGGGAAGAGGTCAGTTATCATTAAAATAGTTCACATGATAAAGGGCTTGCCCTGTGTCGGCCACGTTCTGTAGCTGTACCTGAATGAACTTGCCCAGTCCCTCCTACAACCCTAGGAGATGGGGAGAGAGTTATTACTCCCAGTTTTACAGATGAGAAAACTGAGGCACACGATTAAGTGCCTCCAGGTGGCAAAGGCAGTGAGAAAGCCCCATCCGATCTGTGTGCATCTCACTGTTGCCGCAGCACTGTAAGAATGTCTCCTGGTGTTGAGGGAGGGAGAAGTTGAAGACGTAGGGCAAAGAAGGAGTAATTAATAATAGAGCTGGGATATAGAAGACCCTGGAGAGGGTGGGCTGCCATCTTTGTGGAATCGGTATTTTTTTCTTTTTGAAGAGAGAAATGAAAGATGCAAAGTTTAATCATATGGGAAAGACATTTAGGGAAAATGTACAAAATCAGAGGAGAGCCCCTAAATATAGATGGACTTGGTGCTAAAGGAGGACGCTTGAAGGATAATTTTTGTGATGAGTTTCATGCATGACTTACCTTTTCATCATCAGCAATGTCCCTGGCCCCTGCATCGACTTGAAACCCACTTTCTGCCTATCATGGTCCTGTTCTCTGTAGGAACAGTGGTTTTGATTTCTCCTGCTGTACGTAGTGGTCCTTTGATTCATATTTATGGGTTAATTGGCTTCTTTACTCAGGATTTGATCTGCCATTGAGGCTGTGGCACTGTGATTTTTAACTTTTTATTTTATATTGGAGTATAGTTGATTAACAATGTTAGTTTCAGGTGCACAGCACAGTGTGGCACTTAATTTAAACGGTTGTATCAAGAAGAACCTACTGGGTTTTTCTGGAGTCTAGTGACACTTGCTGAGAAATCTTATGTTCGGAGTATATTGAAATCATCGTGACACGGTTTAATATTACACATTTTAAATACTAAGACTTATACCCTCTGATGACCCTGATTTGGTGGGGAAGAGAAGGAGATGCCTGTCTATGACTTACTGTGCCCCACACGCCTGCCCAACTGGACCACGGGGTGCTTGCTGTAGGAGCGTGTCCGTAATGGGCAAATAGAAATCTCAATTCCATATGGCATGAAAGCTCCCAGGTAAGATACTAGTACTATTTATTTATGAGATTACCCTGTGAGCTGTAATTCACATCCTTGGCCAATCAAATGGAAAAATGAATCACTGCAAGTAGTGTTTTATTTTGAACCCATTAAAGCAATTTAAGTGAAAGTTTTCCAGGTACGCATACCCAGCTCTCTGCAGGAGGGCGAATGCAGGTGTCAGAGTATCTGTATGAATGCTCTTGGTGAGCGAAGGCATACAGTAAGCAGCAGCTGTAAATCCATTTATGAACCATTCAAATAATAGAACTTTGCAGCATGATGCTAGTTTCCCATAATATTTAAAAAACAAATCAGGTTTAAATGGAATGCAGGGAGAAATGGGGCTGTGTAAATTCGAATAAGTACTAATTGGACTCAGAAGATTCCCTTATTTATTGTGCAAGTTGTTGAATTTCCGTTACTCAAATAGAAAATGAGGTGTAGTCCAGAGAAAAGTCCTTTGCTTATGCTCTGTGGTGTAAGGATTGCTGTGGCTTTTCCGAGGCTACGTGCACAGTGCGGGAGGGATTGTAAAAGTCAGCTGGCTGTGCTTGTATTTTAAGCAAGGCTGCAGGCAAGCACCACACTTGCTGTTCACCCTGAATTCGGACTCTTAGGCCCCGTCTGCTCCGTGCACTCACGTGCTGGAGGCCTGGAGGGAAAGCGATGGGTATTAACTTAGTTACAGTGCCCTGCATAGGACTTGGTACCGAGATGCCCAGGAACTGTTTGGTGGTGGTTTTCACTTTGTCCTGCTAGAAAAGCCTCTGCAGAAAACCCTCTGGCCTATATATCATCATCTTTCAAGTAATCCCGGCAAGGTAGCTGCTTCCTAATCTCGACTTTTCCAGAAAAGGCAAAAATCTAAAAGAACTTCTCGGGGCTTCCCTGGTGGTGCAGTGGTTGAGAATCCGCCTGCCAGTGCAGGGGACATGGGTTCAAGCCCTGGTCAGGGAAGATCCCACACGCTGCGGAGAGACTAAGCCGTGCGCCACAACTACTGAGCCCGGGTGCTGCAACTACTGAAGCCCATGCGCCTGGAGCCTGTGCTCCGCAACAGGAGAAGCCACCGCAGTGAGAAGCCTGGGCACCACAACCAAGAGTAACCCCCTCTCGCTGCAACCAGAGAAAAGCCCGCACACGGCAATGAAAACCCAATGCAGCCAAAAATAAATAAATTTATTTAAAAAAAAATAAAAACTTCCTTTGATGGGTTGCAGCACTAAACTGCCGACGGTGCCAGGGGCGATTGTGTAATCGTCTTAGTGTCTGTCTGCGTCTTCCAGTTCTTGTTCGTCTTTTACTTATGTATGTTTGGCAGGCCACAGTTCCCAGGCTGCTGGAGGTTAGCTGCAGTTTTGTCCTCCACAGCAGTAACGCTGGGGAATTGCCGAGACCTGTTTGCCCTGTTATCACTGCCCCTATATCACAGGAGCTGGCAGGCCTCCTTCGTGCAACTGAAACCCATCTTCCTGGAATTTCAGCTCATCCATTTCTCCACCATCAGGCAGGAGGGAAGGTGGAGAACAGCAGTCGTTCCCGCGTTGGTCTTTGGTTACTTTGTGAAGAGGAATTCGAAGCACACTTTGCAGAGATGTGTATGAGGCAGGTGTGAGGGTGAAGAGCCACGGAGGTCTCTCAGCTGGCACCCCAGGGCCCTAAGGCGTCATTACCGAAGTCCCTGGTCCTCCTGCTCGCTTCGGTTTTCCCTGACGTGGCCCATAGCCGTGGTGATGAGCGTTGGTGCTGCTGTCCTTGGATTTTACACGTGGACCATCCTCTGTTGCGATGTTTTCTGGATCAGGTCCAGCGGTCGTTTCACATGGGAAACATCTGCCTACATTTAGTGTCACCACTAGATCTTCCAGCATCAGTGTTCTGTTACTGCATATTCATTTATAATAGGGGAGAGAAGACACACAACCCTCTGTAATTGCTATTTGAATTTCACAGTTAGAGTAGACATTTAAAGATTTAGTTAGCTTTAAAATGTAAATTTAGAAGTTCCTGGTAGGCGAAGCATATTTCTGTAAGGATTTGTAATCTAATAATTCAACCCCTGCTCCTTTGAATGTAAAATTAATCCTTCCCAATAGGTACTAATGCCTGAATGGGAGAAGGTTGAACGTTCTTGGCAGATGGCTTTTCATTAGCATTTTTTTTTTTTTACTTGAAAAAGTTGAGTATTTTGGTGGGAGAAAATACGCATTGCTGGGCCATGCCAGGTCTTCTGTGGCCGTGTTCCTATTGCTGGGTTTCAGGGCTTCCTGTGGACAGTATTACAGTTGGTATGGAGGAACACTGGCATACATTATTCTCACCTCTCTACCAAAAAAAAAAAATGGCTTCCTTCCCTTCTCTCCAGCCAGCTGTCAGATTTGAATGCCAGCCCTAGTTTCCTCTGTCAGACGCTGAGTTAGCGGGTGAGTGAGAGCTGGCAGAAGCCCGTTGTGGTTTCCAATCACCAGACACACCCAAAAAACCCTCGCTGCAGATGTCTAAGAAAACTGAGATATTTGCCTCTGGGTTTCAGTACACTGATCTTTTTTTTTTTTTTTTTTGCTCCTTTTGACTACAGATCTCCCATTAAGAAAGAAAAGCAACATTGAATTAAAAATGATTCCTTGATGGGATATAGTCTCTTAACTAGTATGATTTGCCCAAAAGAACTCGGTTACTTTCAGATACTTTGTATCAGTAAAAGTGGCAGCATCTGTACAATGGTGGGGGGGGGGGATGAGGCTCTGAACAAAAGACTCTTGTCTGGGTCACCTCAGGGTATGGCTGGAATCCCAAGTACAACTGGCTTCCAGGTGGCTAATTACCACTTTCTCGATCACGCCTGGAAGATATGCAGATTCTCTTGCCAGGAGTCCCTGGCGAGGCTGAGGACGCTGAACCTTTGTAGAGCTTTTCTGGGGTTTTCAATGTCATAGAAAAGATGTTGGTGGATTCGAATCTGTTGTGCTGAAGTTGGGCATGAATCTGACAGTTAAAATGTCAGATTTGAAAAACACGTTTGATCCTTTGGACGGATTTCTGTCGTTGGCTGGAGCCTGATACCAAAGGGGTCAAAGTAAAGATTCTCCGCCTTCACTCTGGTCCACTCGTTTCGCGTCCCCTGCGTCATCCGCCAAATGAGAGGGGGCAGAGCTCGATGAGGATTTTCGTCCTGTGTCTGCTTCTGACTGTGCATTCTTGGCAGCTTCATCTGTGGTAGACACTTTATTTCCAGGAAATCTAATTTCAAGACTGAAAGCCTTTCCCAGGTCGCCTCTAGACAGTCTTCCTGGCTTTGCAAGTGGAAGCCTGGGTGTTAATGTTTCCACCGTTGTGTAGACTCAGTGACACTCACCTTGTACGTGTCCAGTGGGCATCCTGTTGAAGTCTTGAGTTGAATGTGTGACTTGTGGCCTTACGTTATCTCTGTTCATTTGTTTTATCCCCCTACCTATTCATTTGGACCCAAACATGTCCCAGGAATGGTTAGACTTCGAATCAATGCAGTTTGTATATACACATTTGAAGGTGGTATGATTCTGCTACTGAGAATATTTTGCATTTCTTGTTTAAAAAAAAAAGTTCTTCCTTACAGTTAAATGAGCATGTTAGCAAAAGTGTTGCATTTTACGATACATTAACAGAATTTTACTATTAATATGCCAAGGATTATGGTGTTCCTTCTTGAACATTGCAAGCAGCGTTTGAGGTCTGTCTTGAACACAGGTTGTACACTTGCGTGTGTTTCTTAGGAATAGGCAGTGGGTAAGCAGCTCAAAATCGTTGTTTTAAAAGCTTAAATTCATTTTGAAGTGGGCTGGATAAGGGTTTAAGCATTTATCTCATTTGCTGTTAGAATGACCCATGACACTAAGAAGGTTATGCTCACTTATGTATTATGAAAATTGGCATTGACATTAATTCACTTTCTGTACCTCTTTTATGGTAGATGAATAATATACAGAATAAAAGATTTACTGGGAAACATGCTGTAATCAAAATAGACTGTTAAAAGCAACTGCAGGTTGATGACATGTTATTTGCAGGTAAACTTGAAATTATGCAAGAAGAAAAATACTGGGAAGGAAAACAATTTCAGCCCGATTATTCAGTGTTTAAAAGCCCTAGCTCTGAGATTATGTTGACTACATTCCATTGATCGATTGTTAGTACCTTTATAATGGTGAGATTTATTCAGATCTTTAAGGCAGCACTTTATGCCGATGGTCGTCAAACGTTTTAATATAAGTTGAGCTTTGAAAACTGGCTTGTAAAAACGAGAGAACACACTGATTCCCTGCCAGCTCATCATTTGGATCAACGATTTAAAATGCAGCTTGTGGGGGACTTCCCTAGCGGTCGAGCAGTTAAGAATCTGACTTCAGTGCAGGCGGCGTGGGATCGATCCCTGGTCGGGGAACTAAGATCCCACATGCCACGGGGCAACTGAAACTAAGCCCGCGCGCTCTAGAGCCCATGCACCACTAGAAAAACCTGCGTGCTGCAACTAAGACCCAATGCAGCCAAATAAATAAAAGTTAAAAAAAAAAAAAAATGCAGCTTGGGTGTTTCATACCAGATACGTGTTTGAATGTGCCCATCCAAATGAGGACATCCTGACCCACAGCTTGTTCCCTTATTATGCGTTTTTTGGTTTATCTGGTTTTTAAAAAATTGGTTTTAGACTTACTACATCCATTCTTAGTGAAAACATTCATTTTGCCTTCATCAGTGATTAGGGCTGGAGAAAGAGAAGGTCAAATACAAAGCAGTTCATTTGCTTCTTGTTGGTTTGATGTGGGGGAAGTCTAGCACTTTTCATTGAGGGTGTGTAGTATATGACAGTTACCAGAAAACCTTGATTTTTGGTAAGTTTTTGACTTACCACTTAAGTTATGGCTGGAGCAAGTTTAGAAAGCATTTTGAGGTCCACTTGTGAAATATGAACACTCAAGAAATATGGGAGGGGGGAGATGGGGTAAGAAAGGCTCAAGGGTTTGTTTTTTCCCTGTTCTCCTCTGCTTCGTTGGTCGAAAATCTAGGATGCTTCTCTAGACCTCAAGGGGTGCCATGCTGGTCGTCTTTCTCTGTTGCATTCAGGCAGGTAACACCTTCATCTTGATATCCTATTGATACTGTTCTATTGAGGAATGAAAAATTTTAATAAAGATTATTCCTCTTTCTAGGGAAGGGAAAACTTAGGAAATGTCTCATGCCTGCTTTAGTATATGCAATAGCCCTAGACAGTGTATTCTCTTTTCCTTCAGGTGTATTTGGGACTACTAGAAATTATTTGCATCTCAGAAAGTTAAATATTTGAGAATAAGTGTGTATTTAGATGTTTGCTCTACAGTTTTTTTCCTTTAAAATTTTTATATTGGAGTATAGTTGAATCACAGTGTTCTAGTAGTTTCAGGTGTACAGCCAAGTGGTTCAGTTATACACACACATGTATCTGTTATTTTTCAGATTCCTTTTCCATTTAGGTTATTGCAGAACATTGAACAGAAGAACCCTAACCCTGACGAGATGAAATCCAAAGTCCTTAGTCTTCTGAGAGTTCCAGATGGAAACTGGATTCAGTTGGCACATCCTACCAGTCAGTCTACCATGCTCTGTGTTCCTTCCTTTGCTTTTTTTAATTCCTTCCTTCAACTCACGGGTACTATCCGCGTGCCTCCCTCGGTGCCATCAGCCTGTAGGGGTGCGAGGGCAGCATCCCCTAGTCCCCTCCACAAAGCTTCCTAGTGTTGTATGAGTGTATTTCTGCTTTGGGAGTCTCCTAGTTTTGTAGGAGACACCAAGAAGGAATTCTTTAAAAATCACCGAATCATATCTATCCATCATCGGAGGATTTTTCTTTATATGAGGACTATTTTTATATTATGTATGTTGTGAGCATTGCCAAAAGACCTCCAGTATAATTTAACAACTTCTAAGTAAATTCACAGATGGAGACTCAGAAGTGGCTAGTCTGTAACTTTGTCACTGAAAACTGTACTAAGTTTTTCATTTTCCTGGTTTGAAGGACAGTTTATAATTGCTAAGACTGAAGTACCCTAGTACAAGGACACAGTTTCCTGACCTTTTAAAAAAGTTGATACGTTGCTATTCTTGGGTTCTGAGAGCAGTTGTATAAATTTCGTTCCAATTCATCAGCATTTTTGAGTAGTTGAACTCTTGAACTGGAGCAGAAAACGACTTCCTCAGCTGCGTTCTCCTCTGGACTTGGGGTTTTCTGTTTTCCTTGGCTGAGAGATGCTTCTGCCTCTTACTGAGGCCAAGGGAGCTGGTCTACGTATAGGGTTAGTGTTTTCTGTGTTTGATTATTGTTGGTCGTTCAAGAATCCTGAAATCCTTAAAAATGAGCAAGCTTGTTCTTTTTAGATACGATTAGACATTTAAAGATTAGTTATGGCCTTACTGTAAAAATAGAAAGTGAAAAACGGTCTGGAAGTTCATTTAGTTTTCTTGCCCCCTGCACTGGTGGTGCTCAAAGGATGGTCTGTGGATCCCTGGGGATCTATACGAAGTTTTCCGATGGTCTTCAAGGTCAAGCTTACTTTCTTGGTAAAACTAAGGGTTTTTTTTGTTATTCTTTTTTTTTTTTTTTTTTTTTGCTGTTTAGTGGCATTGGTATTTGTCCCGATGGTGCACAAGCAGTGGTGGCAAGACTGCTGGTGCTTTGGTGTGAGACTGCCCTGGGCCAGCCCTGGGGTGAAATCCACCTCCATGTGCTTGTGGGGATTACAAAAAACAGCTCCGCTCAGCAATGTCCTCAGTGAAGCAGTAGACATTAACTTTATTAAAGTTTAGCTCTTTCCTTGCTGTTTTTCGATACTGTGACAAAGTGGGCAGTGCGTGGAAAGCACCTCTGCTGCATGCTGACGGGTGGTGGCTTTAAGAAAAAACGTGCAGTTTGTTACCAGCTTAACTAACAGCTTTTCTCATGGGACATCACCCTGTACTTAAAAGTGACAGATCAGTTATTCACACTTGGGTGTTTGTCGCTCGTTTTCCTTAAAATGAAGTTAGGCTGTCACTTCAAGGAGTAACTGATTGGATTTACCCTGAGCCCAGGAAGTTTGAGAACTGCTGCTCTGGGAGGGTTTGGGGATCCCCACCAGGAACTCGACGGCTCCCTGAGCTGCTGCAGGTGCCCTGGTCTGAGCCACGCTCTCTCTGCTTCCTGGTGCCCTTACCGTCTGAACTGGCTGAGCACACCTTATCTTAGTGGCAAGATGATGGATGATTTTGTGTTTGGGTTAATTTATGAAAATGCCACCCCCCTCCCTTTTCCTGGCTACACACGTGTACATAACCAGGGAAGTTTGTTTGCTAACTTACTAAGTAATTACTAAGTAATGTGACCAGCTTGGCAGTGATTCTAGTCTCCCAGCGCCTTTGCTACCAATTCTGTTTTTTCTGTTGATGGGTGACAGTGTGATTCAAGCAGATGATACAGTTCGTGGACACCAGGCATTGTACTAACAAGTAGAACACGTAGGGAGCTGATTTAATACATTGTTGACATAGTATGAAGCCACTGAAAATTGTTTTTAAAGACGAGTTAGTGACATAGTTAATAAGAAAATGGCAGGGCACAGATGTCAATATAAATAGACCACGAAGTACCCAGGAAGAAGACCGGGCGGAGGAGACACACCGACGCGCCGGCGCTTCTCTCTGGTGCTGGCCTCACATTTTCCGAATTCTCTAAAATGACATTGGATTATTTTTATAATCAGCAGTGTAAATAAACTTGTTTAAAGGCCAACTTGTCTGTATCTTGTAGTGAAGTCCATATAATTTCTGCTGACTTTAAATTCAGCAATATTTGTATTTAAGCATGACTGAGAAAAGATGCTGTCGCTTAAATTTTGTTGTGATTTTCATTTAGAAAAGAGCAAGGTGGAAAAGCACCTCCTACGGATTTTCCTCCTCAAAGAGCAAGTGAGTCAGATTAGCGCCAGGCGGATGCTGGCTTGGCTCACATGTGAAGGGGGGACGCCCTTTGTAATTTCCGTGACCCGTCAGAGATTAGAAGCTTGCTGTAAAGTGGCGGTTTACCTCCACTTGCTCAGCTGTAAATTATTAACTTTTGGCCCAAAGGTATCCCTGAAGAGTCCTAAGTTATTCATTCAGGAATACCTTTGTCAGAGGTTTTAAAAACAAACCACCGGATTACTTTCTTTTTCGCGATACGCGGGCCTCTTACTGCTGTGGCCTCTCCCGTTGCGGAGCACAGGCTCCGGACGCGCAGGCTCAGCGGCCATGGCTCACGGGCCCAGCCGCTCCGCGGCATGTGGGATCTTCCCGGACCGGGGCACGAACCCGCGTCCCCTGCATCGGCAGGCGGACTCCCAACCGCTGCGCCACCCGGGAAGCCCTTTTTCTTTTTTAAATTAACAACTTTTTTGTTTTTACCAAGCCGCAAGGCATGTGGGATCTTAGTTCCCTGATTAGGGATTGAACCCGTGCCCCTTGCATTGGAAGTACGGAGTCGTAACCACTGGACCGCTGCGTAAGTCCCCCACCAGATTTCTAAGAGCACTCTTTTTTTTTTTTTTTAACATCTTTATTGGAGTATAATTGCTTTACAATGGTCTGTTAGTTTCTGCTTTATAACAAAGTGAATCAGTTATACATATGTTCCCATATCTCTTCCCTCTTGTATCTCCCTCCCACCCTCCCTATCCCACCCCTCTAGGTGGTCACAAAGCACCGAGCTGATCTCCCTGTGCTATGCGGCTGCTTCCCACTAGCTATCTATTTTATTTTTGGTAGTGTATATATGTCCATGCCACTTTCTCACTTTGTCACAGCTTACCCTTCCCCCTCCCCATATCCTCAAGTCCATTCTCTAGTAGGTCTGTGTCTTTATTCCCGTCTTACCCCTAGGTTCTTCACGACATTTTTTTTTCTTAGATTCCATATATATGTGTCAGCATACGGTATTTGCTTTTCTCTTTCTGACTTACTTCACTCTGTATGACAGATTCTAGGTCCATCCACCTCATTACAAATAGCTCAATTTCGTTTCTTTTTATGGCTGAGTAATATTCCATTGTATATACGTGCCACATCTTCTTTATCCATTCATCTGTTGATGGACATTCAGGTTGCTTCCATGACCTGGCTATTGTAAATAGTGCTGTGATGAACATTGTGGTACATGACTCTTTTTGAATTATGGTTTTCTCAGGGTATATGCCCAGTAGTGGGATTGCTGGGTCATATGGTAGTTCTATTTGTAGATATTTAAGGAACCTCCATACTGTTCTGCATAGTGGCTGTACCAATTCACTTTCCCACCAGCAGTGCAAGAGTGTTCCCTTTTCTCCACACCCTCTCCAGCATTTATTGTTTCCAGATTTTTTGATGATGGCCATTCTGACAGGTGTGAGATGATATCTCATTGTAGTTTTGATTTGCATTTGTCTAATGATTAATGATGTTGAGCATTCTTTCAAGTGTTTGTTGGCCGTCTGTATATCTTCTTTGGAGAAATGTCTATTTAGTTTTTCTGCCCATTTTTGGACTGGGTTGTTTGTTTTTTGTTGTTGAGCTGCATGAGCTGCTTGTAAATTTTGGAGATTAATCCTTTGTCACTTGCTTCATTTGCAAATATTTTCTCCCATTCTGAGGGTTGTCTTTTTGTCTTGTTTATGGTTTCCTTTGCTGTGCAAAAGCTTTTAAGTTTCATTAGGTCCCATTTGTTTATTTTTATTTCCATTTCTCTAGGAGGTGGGTCAAAAAGGATCTTGCTTGTCATAGAGTGTTCTGCCTATGTTTTCCTCTAAGGGTTTGATAGTTTCTGGCCTTACATTTTGGTCTTTAATCCGTTCTGAGCTTATTTTTGTGTATGGTGTTAGGGAGTGTTCTAATCTCATACTTTTACATGTACCTGTCCAGTTTTCCCAGCACCACTTATTGAAGAGGCTGTCCTTTTTTCACTGTATATTCCCGCCTCCTTTATCAAAGATAAGGTGACCATATGTGCGTAGGTTTATCTCTGGGCTTTCTATCCTGTTCCATTGATCTATATTTCTGTTTCTGTGCCAGTACCATACTGTCTTGATTACTGTAGCTTTGTAATATAGTCTGATGTCAGGTAGCCTGATTCCTCCAGCCCTGTTTTTCATTCTCAAGATTGCTTGGGCTATTCGGGGTCTTTTGTGTTTCCATACAAATTGTGAAATTTTTTGTTCTAGTTCTGTGAAAAATGCCAGTGGTAGTTTGATAGGGATTGCATTGAATCTGTAGATTGCTTTGGGTAGTAGAGTCATTTTCACAATGTTGATTCTTCCAATCCAAGAACATGGTATATTTCTCTATCTATTTGTATCTTTAATTTCTTTCATCAGTGTCTTATAATTATCTGCATACAGGTCTTTTGTCTCCTTAGGTAGGTTTATTCCTAGATATTTTATTCTTTTTGTTGCAATGGTAAATGGGAGTGTTTTCTTGATTTCACTTTCAGATTTTTCATCATCATTGTATAGGAATGCCAGAGATTTCTGTGCATTAATTTTGTATCCTGCTACTTTACCAAATTCATTGATTAGCTCTAGTAGTTTTCTGGTAGCATCTTTAGGATTCTCTATGTATAGTATCATGTCATCTGCAAACAGTGACAGCTTTATTTCTTCTTTTCCGACCTGGATTCCTTTTATTTCCTTTTCTTCTCTGACTGCTGTGGCTAAAACTTCCAAAACTATGTTGAATAAGAGTGGTGAGAGTGGGCAACCTTGTCTTGTTCCGGTGGACAAGTGGAAATGCTTTCAGTTTTTCACCATTGAGGACAATGTTGGCTGTGGGTTTGTCATATATGGCCTTTATTATGTTGAGGAAAGTTCCCTCTTTGCCTACCTTCTGCAGGGTGTTTATGATAAATGGGTGTTGAATTTTGTCGAAAGCTTTCTCTGCATCTATTGAGATGATCATATGGTTTTTCTCCTTCAATTTGTTAATATATGGTGTATCATGTTGATTGATTTGCGTATACTGAAGAATCCTTGCATTCCTGGAATAAACCCCACTTGATCGTGGTGTATGATCCTTTTAATGTGCTGTTGGATTCTGTTTGCTCGTATTTTGTTGAGGATTTATGCATCTATGTTCATCAGTGATATTGGCCTGTAGTTTTGTCTGTGACATCCTTGTCTGGTTTCAGTATCAGGGTGATGGTGGCCTCGTAGAATGAGTTTGGGAGTGTTCCTCCCTCTGTTATATTTTGGAAGAGTTTGAGAAGGATAGGTGTTAGCTCTTCTCTAAATGTTTGATAGAATTTGCTTGTGAAGCCATCTGGTCCTGGGCTTTTGCTTGTTGGAAGATTTTTAATCACAGTTTCAATTTCTGTGCTTGTGATGGGTCTGTTCGTATTTTCTATTTCTTCCTGATTCAGTCTTGGCAGGTTGTGCATTTCTGAGAATTTGTCCATTTCTTCCAGGTTGTCCATTTTATTGGCATAGAGTCGCTTGTAGTAAACTCTCATGATCTTTTGTATTTCTGCAGTGACACTTGTTACTTCTCCTTTTTCATTTCTAATTCTACTGATTTGGGAGTCTTCTCCCTGTTCTTCTTGATGAGTCTGGCTAATGGTTTATCAATTTTGTTTATCTTCTCAAAGAACCAGCTTTTAGTTTTATTGATCTGTGCTATCGTTTCCTTCATTTATTTCTGATCTGATCTTTATGATTTCTTCCCTTCTGCTAACTTTGGGGTTTTCTTGTTCTTCTTTCTCTAATTGCTTTAGGTTCAAGGTTAGGTTGTTTAATTGCTTTAGGTGCAAGGTTAGGTTGTTTATTCGAGATATTTCCTGTTGCTTAAGGTAGGATTGTATTGCTATAAACTTCCCTCTTAGAACTGCTTTTGCTGCATCCCATAGGTTTTGGGTCGTCATGTCTCCATTGTCATGTTTCTAGGTATTTTTTGATTTCCTCTTTGATTTCTTCAGTGATCACTTCGTTATTAACTAGTATATTGTTTAGCCTTCATGGGTTTGTATTTTTTACCGATCTTTTCCTGTAATTGATACCTAGTCTCATAGTGTTGTGGTCAGAAAAGATACTTGATACAGTTTCAGTTTTCTTAAATTTACCAAGGCTTGATTTGTGACCCAAGATATGATCTATCCTGGAGAATGTTCCATGAGCACTTGAGAAAAATGTATATATTCTGTTGTTTTTGGATGGAATGTCCTATAAATATCAATTAAGTCTATCTTGTTTAATGTGTTATTTAAAGCTTGTTTCCTTATTTTCATTTTGCATGATCTGTCCATTGGTGAAAGTGGGGTGTTAAAATCCCCTACTATGAATGTGTTACTGTCGATTTCCCCTTTTATGGCTGTTAGTATTTCCCTTATGTATTGAGGTGCTCCTATGTTGGGTGCATGAATATTTACAATTGTTATATTTTCTTCTTGGATCATTCCCTTGATCATTATGTAGTGTCCTTTGTCTGTTGTAATAGTCTTTATTTTAAAGTCTGTTTTGTCTGATATGAGTATTGCTACTCCAGCTTTCTTTTGATTTCCATTTGTATGGAATATCTTTTTCCATCCCCTCACTTTCAGTCTGTATCTGTTCCTAGGTCTGAAGTGGGTCTCCTGTAGACAGCATATATATGGGTCTTGTTTTTGTATCCATTCAGCCAGTCTGTGTGTTTTGGTTGGAGCATTTAATCCATTTATATTTAAGGTAATTATTGATATGTATGTTCCTATTCCCATTTTCTTAATTGTTTTGGGTTTGTTATTGTAGGTCTTTCCCTTCTCTTGTGTTTCTTGCCTAGAGAAGTTCCTTTAGCATTTGTTGTAAAGCTGGTTTGGTGGTGCTGAACTCTCAGCTTTTCTTTGTAAAGATTTTAATTTCTCCATCAAGCAGCCCCTTAGCACAGGGAGATCAGCTCGGTGCTTTGTGACCACCTGGAGGGGTGGGATAGGGAGGGTGGGAGGGAGGGAGACGCAAGAGGGAAGAGATATGGGTACATATGTATATGTATAACTGATTCACTTTGTTATAAAGCAGAAACTAACACACCATTGTAAAGCAATTATACTCCAATAAAGATTAAAAAAAAGATTTTAATTTCTCCATCAGATCTGAACTGAGATCCTTGCTGGGTAGAGTAATCTTGGTTGTACGTTTTTCTCCTTCATCACTTTAAATATGTCCTGCCACTCTGTTCTGGCTTGCAGAGTTTCTGCTGAAAGATCAGCCGTTAACCTTATGGGGATTCCCTTGTATGTTACTTGTTTTTCCTTTGCTGCTTTAATATGTTTTCTTTGTATGTAATTTTGACAGTTTGATTAATATGTGTCTTGGCATGTTTCTCCTTGGATTTATCCTGTATGGGACTCTCTGTGTTTCCTGGACTTGATTAACTATTTCCTTTCCCATATTAGGGAAGTTTTCAACTATAATCTCTTCAAATATTTTCTCAGTCCCTTTTTTCTCTCTTCTTCTGGAACCCCTATAATTCGAATGTTGGTGTGTTTAATGTTTCCCAGAGGTCTCTGAGAGTGTCCTCAGTTCTTTTCATTCTTTTTTGTTTATTCTGGTCTGCAGTAGTTATTTCCACTATTTTATCTTCCAGGTCACTTATCCGTTCTTCTGCCTCAGTTGTTCTGCTATTGATCCCATCTAGAGTATTTTTAATTCCATTTATTGTGTTGTTCATCGTTGCTTGTTTCATCTTTAGTTCTTCTAGGTCCTTGTTAAATGTTTCTTGCATTTTGTCTATTCTGTTTCCAAGATTTTGGATCATCTTTACTTTCATTATTCTGAATTCTTTTTCAGGTAGACTGCCTATATTTCCTTTTCATTTGTTAGGTCTGGTGGGTTTTTATCTTGCTTCTTCATCTGCTGTGTGTTTCTCTGTCGTCTTATTTTGCTTATCTGACTGTGTCTGGGGTCTCCTTTTTGCAGGCTGCAGGTTCGTAGTTCCCGTTGTTTTTGGTGTCTGTCCCCCGTGGCTAAAGTTGGTTCAGTGGGTTGTGTAGGCTTCCTGGTGGAGGGGACTAGTGCCTGTGTTCTGGTGGATGAGGCTGGATCTTGTCTTTATGGTGGGCAGGTCTACGTCTAGTGGTGTGTTTTGGGGTGTCTGTGGCCTTATGATTTTAGGCAGCCTTTTTGCTAATGGGTGGGGTTGTGTTCCTGTCTTGCTAGTTGTTTGGCATAGGATGTCCAGCCCTGTAGCTTGCTGGTCGTTGAGTGAAGCTGGGTGCTGGTGTTGAGATGGAGATCTCTGGGAGATTTTCGCTGTTTGATATTACGTGGAGCTGGGAGTTCTCTTGTGGACCAGTGTCCTGAAGTTGGCTCTCCCACCTCAGAGGCACAGCTCTGACCCCTGGCTGCAGCACCAAGAGCCTTTCATCCACACGGCTCAGAAGAAAAGGGAGAAAAAGTAGAGAGAAAGAGGATAAAATAAAGTAAGATAAAAGTTATCAAAATAAAAAAAAGTTAAAAGACGGACAAAACCCTAGGAGAAATGGTGAAAGCAAAGCTATAGAGACAAAATCTCACACAGAAGCCTACACACACACAGTCACAAAAAGAGGAAAAGGAGAAAAAATCATAAATCTTGCTCTCAAAGCCCACCCCCTCAATTTGGGGTGATTCGTTGTCTATTCATGTATTCCACAGATGCAGGTACATCAAGTTTATTGTGATTTAATCCGCTGCTGCTGAGGCTGCTGGGAGGGATTTCCCGTTCTCTTCTTTGTTCGCACAGCTCCCGGGGCTCAGCTTTGGATTTGGCCCCGCCTGTGCGTGTTGGTCGCTGGAGGGCGTCTGTTCTTCGCTCAGACAGGACGGGGTTAAAGGAGCCGCTGATTCGGGGGCTCTGGCTCACTCAGGCCGGGGGGAGGGAGGGGCACGGAGTGTGGGGCGAGCCTGCGGCGGCAGAGGCCGGCGTGACGTTGCACCAGCCTGAGGCGCGCCGTGCGTTCTCCCGGGGAAGTCGTCCCTGGATCCCGGGACCCTGGCGGGCTGCACAGGCTCCGCGGAAGTGGGGTGTGGATAGTGACCTGTGCTCGCACACAGGCTTCTTGGTGGCGGCAGCAGCAGCCTTAGCGTCTCCCGCCCGTCTCTGGGGTCCGCGCTTTTAGCCGTGGCTCGCGCCCGTCTCTGGAGCTCCTTTAAGCAGCGCTCTTAATCCCCTCTCCTCACGCACCAGGAAACACAGAGGGAAGAAAAGGTCTCTTGCGTCTTAGGCAGGTGCAGACTTTTCCCCGGACTCCCTCCCGGCTAGTCGTGGTGCACTAACCCCTTCAGGCTGTGTTCAAGCCGCCAACCCCAGTCCTCTCCCTGCGCCCCGACCGACCGAAGCCCCGAGCCTCAGCTCCCAGCCCCGCCCGCCCCGGCGGGTGAGCAGACAAGCTTCTCGGGCTGGTGAGTGCCGGTCGGCACTGGTCCTCTGTGCGGGAATCTCTCCGCTTTGTCCTCCGCACCCCTGTGGCTGCGCTGTCCTCCGCGGCTCCGAAGCTTTCCCCCTTCCGCCACCCGCAGTCTCCGCCCGCGAAAGGGCTCCTAGCGTGTGGACACCTTTCCTCCTTCACGGCTCCCTCCCACTGGTGCAGGGCCCGTCCTTATTCTTTTGTCTCTGTTTATTCTTTTTTCTTTTGCCCTACCCAGGTACGTGGGGGAGTTTCTTGCCTTTTGGGAGGTCTGAGGTCTTCTGCCAGCGTTCAGTAGGTGTTCTGTAGGAGCTGTTGCGCGTGTAGATGTATTTCTGATGTATCTGTGGGGAGGAAGGTGATCTCCGCGTCTTACTCTTACGCCATCTTTCCCCTCTCTCTAAGAGCACTCTTATAAGCATTCTCTTTGGTTTCCATAAAGGTCAAACATTTTCTTAAACTTTCTGCAGGGCTTTCCTGGTGGCCCAGTGGTTAAGAATCCTCCTGCCAATGCTGGGGGACACGGGTTCGAGCCCTGGTCCAGGAAGATCCCACATGCCACAGAGCAACTAAGCGCGCGAGCCACAACTACTGAGCCTGTGCTCTAGAGCCTGTGCTCCGCAACGAGAGAAGCCACTGCAACGAAGAGTAGCCCCCGCTCGCTGCAACTAGAGAAAGCCTGTGCGCAGCAACAACACCCAACACGGCCAGAAAGATTTTCTGCGGCACCAATTTACCTTCAAAGGGGGAAAAGAAAAGCTCCCTGGCCCCGCCTCCACCTGCCCCAAGGGTTCAGGCGGCTTCTGTGTAGTTGGGGCGACAGGGACTTTGCCTGGTTGCTGTAAATGACAAGCCACCAGCACTGTCAGGTTGCGTGTGCTCCCTCGTCCTGGGTGACTCCTTGGGACGTGGTGGTACACGGCGGGCCTTCCCTAAATGTTGAGTGAGTGAATGGCTGATGAGACTACTCCCTGGTTGTGGCTTTTTCTTAATCATCTGTGAATATTCGCAAAGTCTGCTTCATGACAGAGCCTGCACCCTTGGTACTTGCCCTTACGGAGGTGGTGGACTGAGGCTGGAGGCCGCAGGTGACTGCTGCTTGGGCGGCGTCATCCTCAACCCCTGCTGGGTGGGCAGCCACTGTCCAGACCAGCTGGGAGTGGACACCAAAGAAAGGGGAGGGAGGTGGGCTGTGCAGAAAGTGGGACAGAACGGCGTCGCAGCAACCCCATGTGTGTTCCCGCCGGGCTGGCAAGGGCAAGAGGAACGGGGCGTGTGATGGGGGCAGTTCAGGCTGGCACAGGCAGCTGGGGGGTAGACGGAGCTGGGGGCTGTGGCTGCCAGCCGTGGGCGGATGTGCAGGGCCAGGTGTGCTGGTCTGTCACGCTGTCCAGCGTGGCTTTTGAGCCTTTTTATGGACTGACCATGATTATAACAACAGCTGAGTGCTTATCACGTGCCAGGCGTTGTCCAGAGATTAATCTGTTCAGCCCACCTGACGGTTCTGAGTAGGCACTGTTGTCGCACGCCTTGCACAGATGAGGAAGCAGGTGACAGCACAGTTAAACGAGCCGCGTTGTTTACTGGGAATGGAAGGTGCTGGGCCTTGATCCTTGGCTGTCTGAGTCTCTGAAGTCCGCTTGACCTTGCTTCCACCGTGCGGGGTCCCCGGCTCCACTGTCCTGCCGCTTCAGGTGCCGTAATCTTTGCCGTGGTTGGTTCGCTTGGGATCACCTTTGTTCACATGTCACAGCACCTGAACGTTGGCCCTTTTTTTTTTAAACTAAAGATTATTTGAGAATCGTTAAATCCACATTGGAATTTATAGCATCATTATATGTAAGCGTAACTATAGACTCACAGCTGCCACCTGTGCCACAAAGCAGTCTGCCTAACCCTCCCCCGGAGTTCCCTACCTGGTGAAATCCCTGGCTGGCGCAGAGGGTTTGTCGTTGCCTTTGGTGGCTCCTGTCCTGCGTTGCCCAGGGACTGCCTTTGTGGTGCATCCTCTCGTCAGCTGCGAGATTGCTTCTGGCCACCCTCACCTGTGGCGTCTTGGAGGTGTCTCTCATTGCTCCGAGCTCAGGTTTGAATTCTGATGAGCACTCAAGCAGCCGGCTCTCTTCCTGACTGCACGCCCGCACAGGGGAGGAGGGTCCCCCCTCCTCTAGTACTGCTGCAGAATGACAGCCACCTGTGTTCTCAGTACGCAGGCGTGTGTTTGGTCTTTTGCTTGGCTGCCTCTTGGGTAGAAGAAGGTGCAAAACATGACTTGTCCTGATAGAAACATATATTCCTGTATTGCCTTCCCATTAAAAAGTGTCGCTCTCTTCGTGGCAAAAAAAGGACGTGGGTTGAAGCCTGAGCTGTTCTTTGTCTTAGGCCCCAGATTGTAAGCGGCTGGGGTTTTTTTTTAATTAAAAAAACAACCAACTTAACTGTTGTTTCCATTGTAATTCTTAGGCTAGAACACAAACCACATTGACCTGCAGACACTGCACACACTTGCTGTTCCCCAAATCAGCCGCGTTTGAGTGTGGCCCCCTTCACAGGTGGTACAGACAGTGCAGCACACGTCTGGGGGTTTCAGTAAGATTGAGTTTTACCGTCTTCAATGGAAGCAGCAGCCCTCCATTTGGAAGGAAGAGCCGGAGTGAAGGAAGGACGTGGCTTGTTGGAGACGTTGGGGCGTGGCTGGCGGTTTTCTGTGGGTTAAGTTCTAAAAGCTCCGAGAACTTCCTTCATGCAAACGAGCCTAGTTTAATCATTGTGGGAGATGGTGGGAAAGTCTTCAAGGCACGTACCCACCCATCCACCCCTTGTTCCCAGCACTTACTGAGCTAGAGAGGCTCGTAGTAAATGTACCGCGTCCCCAGTGTTTGTTGAATGAGTAAAACTGCCCCTGTGTTCGGGGACTCTGCTCCTGAAGGCTGTGGAGCATCTATCTGCTTCGTCTAAACTTTGGGAGAGTGAGAACTAGTTACAATAAAGGAAGAGGAGGCATTTGGAGGATTCTTGACGGGCCGTTTTGACAAAGTCTTTGAAATCTGAGACCAGCTTTTGACCAGGAAGATAGGCAGGCAGCCTCTCTTGGCTCGAAGTTCTGGGGTTCATTGCTGCCATCGTGCCCTGCCTTCCTCCCTTTCCTGGAGTTTCCGAATCTTTTTTACAGGAGACGTTAGCCCTGAAAGAAGGATGGGTCGGAATGTCTACTGGCTTACTGATAACACGTCGGTTTTGTACCAAACTGGAAATACTCTTGGATTCTGAGCTAGGTGGACATCTGATGGTCTTGGTCAAAACATTACACAATGAATTCTGCTACAGGATCCGAAAGAGCTTGTTATACTCTGTTTTTCTGCCCTCAGTCCACAGGCAAACCACCTTCTGCGTTTACTCAGAAGTGAAACCAAAATGATCTGGTTTGTGATGTAGAGAGGGAAGGAAAAGAAAATGGAACTGGCGTCTGGGGGAATTTGTCACACCAGTTCACAGGCTTTTCTGATGAAGCACTTTGGGGGCCCATGTCAGGTTTCATCCCTCTGGAAGGAACAGTCTCTTCTCTGTGAGCACTTACGTCTATCGTCAGTTCGTATACATGTGTCGGAAGTCAGCCTGTGGGCAAATTTTTGGTAGATCTGTTGAGTGTTTCTCAGCCTCAGAGCGAGGGGTGTTACTAAAATTCCTGATGTCGGACTGTTTCGGAAGGTTCAGTTTATGGTGATCGGATGTGTTGTGAATTAGAACGTACACAGCACGAGGCAGGGGTGTTGTCTGTTTTATTCATACATGGATGTCCCCGTCCCTGAGAGCATGGAGTAAAACACTCAGACGCTGAAGGTTGCTGGACACATGCATGTCAGACATGTAAGAAAGTTACAGGCGTGCCTGCCACAAAGGCATGTTAGTTTCAGGTTCCTAAAAAATAACTGAGAGTCAGTGATGATTTAATCCTAAAGTAGAGAGACAGACAGGTTTCTCCCAGCCAGTCTTAACTTCACAGCATCATCACGAAGTACAGGACCTACAGGAGATCTAGGGTCAGGTCACTTCTGTGTACTGATACTATATTCTTAAAGCAGTGGCTGGGTTATGTATAACCATCTTAAAATTCAACAAACACAGGTGAGATAGTGCTCTGACGTCACTGGATTGAAGTGATACTGCAGAGGAAGAGGCAGTGTCGGAACTCTGGACGCAGTTAGCAGTGGCGTTGGGGATTTATCGTGCAATTCCCTCTTACCCATCACGAGATAATGGTGCCCGCTCAGAGCTGTGAGGAGGTGGGCCTTGCAGTTGCTAAGCTAGTATTTTTTTTTTCCCCCCAGATTCCTGCCTGATGCAGCCTTTTATGCACCATAGTCAGTAGCTGTGCCTGACATGGTTGGGATTCCACATTTGGAAATCTTTGATTACTTGACATTTACGGGTTTGAAATTTTGATTACTTTTAGTCTAATTCCTGTGAATTATCTATCAACAAGAGATTTACTGATCAAATGAAGAATATGGAATGATGGTTAAGAAAGACTTGGATTTCTTCCAGGTGTCTTAAGAAGCATCATTTACATTCCATAATTGCTGACCCAACTCAAGATGGTCCCCTGAGGACCACTGCCGGTCACCCCGTGTACTCTCAAGTAGGCTGTTAGGGAGGACTTGAAGGCGTCCTGGTTTTCTTCCCAGGTAATCTGCACGAGTAATTATGGTTCGATTGAATGGCCTGCCCCCCGTTGAGCAACCCAATCATATTCTGCAGTGAAACAACACTTAGAGTTCCAGAATCTTACACAGATAGCTCTAATTAGGCTGGGAGCGCTGCTCTGGAGCGGAATGTGTTTAAGAATTCAGTCTTAAGTGCTGGTGATGTCAGTTTTTCAAACACAGCACGCTGTTCTCTTCCTCTGTGTGAATCCTCCTCTAGCTGCAGTACACTTGCCTTAAAGCGAATCAGGTGCTCGTGTTCAAGTTTTTTAAAGCATAAAAACCCTGTTTATGAAAACAGTTCTCTTCGGCACTTTGTGGCATTATGATAATGCAGGAATAAAGGAGGGCCGGGACCTCCTGTGGGGAGACCCCGGAGGATCCTTGTCCCCACTGCGTGTTTTGGGAGGAGAAACATCGTTTCTTAGTCCGGGGCTGTCTCTCCACTTGCCCTGCACACTTTCAGCATCTCTTGGGCAAGAAGGAACAGCAGATATCCTGAATATTGGCCATGATTTTGTGCTTATCTGGAAATTCATTGGTTTCTAAGCTATTATTTGGAATAAGAGTTGGTGACAGGGGAAAGGAGTCTTCTAAACCTCAGCAAATCCATTTATGGAAGATCCGTAATGTCTGAATTTGTCTCATTCTTCCTGTGTGCACTGCCAAGGCTTTAGCCATATGTTTCCGTGCTATTTCTATGTTAGAGTCTAGTAAAATGCCTTCACATATGAACATCCAAGTGATGATTGTAGGTCCCTTTGTTCGAAAACCCATGTAACTCGCGTGGTTTTGGAGTTGATGTCAGTCACGGTTTGCTGATCTCTGAGTCCTGCTGCGTCTTCCTTTCCTTCCCTGACTGTGGAGAAGTGGCTTCTCTGAGACGCTTCTTCCTGCATCAGCGCCGTGACCGCTAAGCCCTCACTTGTGTGACTGTGCCCTCCAGGCTGGCCGTGCTCACTTTCTTACGGGTGTGGTTTTGCTTTCTCCTGCCCACCGAGGCCAGCATTTCCCACGGTGCTGGGACCAGGGAGTTGCTCTTTGCTGCTTGTTGTGTGAAGGAATTTTGTTGGTTCCCTATCCGCCTGTTACTTGAGGACTTTTGTTTTCATTGTCAAAGGTGTCGGTGATGGTACCGTGGTGGTCTCACTGCAAAATCACTTGAAGTGTGTGTTCGCAGTGCCTTCTGGGATGAGAATAAAGCATGGCGTATCTGTCCGGCTGCCTGATCCTGAAACACTATTGCATGGAAAGTGCTTGCCTGGAGCTCAGGAAAAAGGGTTTTGTAGTTTGCGAACCCAGTGGTTCCGAGTAGCGTATCATGGATCTGTTTGCATGTCACGTGTGTTTCGAAAGCCCTAAGGTTAACCCCCATGGAAACAACGTTCATTTGTGGGGGCGGCGGGAATGGTCCTAGAAGGACTCAGGTGGTGTGATTCGGGGGGCGGGGGGCTGTCGGTGCCAGGCCTGGCATCACCGACGCAGAGTTCGTCCTCCCGGTGCGTCTGAAGGGCCCGTCGTGGCTGAGGCGTCACAGTGTGGCCAAGTCACTGCCGCAGCAGCGGGGGCTGAGCGGGTGGGCGTCCGACCCCGCCCGCCCTGCCTGCGTCTGCCAGCTTTGCCCGTGTGCACAAGAGGGCAGCCGGGTGAGGAGAGCGGCAAGGACGAAGGTGTGGAGGGGAGAAGAGGGGTGCAGAGCCAGGAGGTGCAGCTGAGTCCCGCTGGGGCGGAGGCTGGGGGGAGGTCCGGCCCGAGCGCAGGGGAGGAAGTGGCTTCCACGGCCACTGAGGGCCTTGGTGGGCTCTGGGGAGGGACCCTAGGCTGGCTTCGAGCGGCGTTCTGTCCTAAAGGTCGGTCCAGGCGTGTGATGCCAAGTGAACAGGTCAGGAGCCCCACCCATGTCAGGTGGCGTCCGCGGGCCAGGTGTGCGGTGAAGGGCCAGACCTGGGAGGTGGCAGAGCAAACAGAAGTGAATGGAAAGTGGAAGGTCGGGGCGTTTACAAGGGCGAGGCAGACCGAGGGGGAGCTGGTTTGGGGAGGAAGCTTCGTGTAGGCACCGTGTGTGGTGGTTCTCTGTGCCGGCAGAGCCCAGTTCCCGTGGGGCTGGGGTGTGGGGAGCGAGGGCCTTACTTATGGGACTTTGTATTGAGTCTTGATTAATCTAAGACAGTTACGGGAATTCCATGGGGGGGCGGGGAGAATGTGAGCCCGTCGGTGGGACAGGAGGCTTCTGGTAAAGGTTTCCTACCCTAAAAAGGGACTCAAGGAAGAAGCCATCTCTGCTGCTGCTGGATGTTGCCTTGTGGGGAGTTGTGGCAGCTGTCTTGTGACCATGAGGAAAGTTAACCTTGTCAGATGGCAGAGGGTAGAGGGAAATAGGACCTTAGTACGTGGGTTGGGTGGCTGAGTCAATCAACCCTGGGCTTTTCCTGCCTCAGGCGTTCCTTGTTTTGTTAGAGAAATATGCTTTATTGTTGAAGGGAGGGGTTGGCAAACTGTGGCCCACGGGCCACACCACCTGTTCTCCCTAAAGTTTTATAGGAACACGGCAATGCCCTTATCCTTCCCCTATTGTCTGTGGCTGCTTTTGCCTTGTAACAGCTGAGCCGAGTAGCTGTGAAAGAGGCTTTCTGAGCCACGTGTTCTAAAGCATTTACTCTCTGGCCCTTCAGAGGAAAAGCGTGCCGACTCCTGGTTGAAGTCATTTTGAGTGAGATTCTCTGTCTGTGCCTCTGCTGTGGAGACACCGACCTTGTTTTATACCTGGTGGCTGGAGATCATTGCGTAGAAAAGGGCTTTGTAGGTCAAACATGGAGTCTAGACTGAAGATGTGCTTTTGGGGGTCAGGAGCATGGAAACCAAGCCAGAAAGTTTCCAAGAATTGGGCAGCCAGTCGTGTCAGGTCCAGGTGGGTTGCGGTCTCAGTGTGGTGGCGACGAGCCAGGAGCCTGATGGCACCTGCTTAGAAAGAGGAGATGAATAGGAAGAAAATGAGGGGCGGAGACTAGTTTATTGTCTCAAGTTAAAAGACCCAGACTCTGCAGCTGTGAACGTGAGATGCATCTTGATGGTCTCAGATAGGAAGATTCATGTTTAATCTGATGGTCCCAGACAAGGAGAAAGTTGAGTAAAATTATTTTATAGCTTCTGTGATACCTGCTCCTGTGGCACTGGGCACAGAGTGAAGGGATACCTGAGACCCTCAGCTTACGACTGACTGATGACCCTTTGCTTTGGTAAATAAGACCATCTCTTCTCTCCACGGTAACGGCCAAACTCGTGTTCTTGGCTTCGGTCCCACTGTCTGGCGGACGCTGCTTGGAGCCTGTGGCTCTGATGCCCTGAGTGAACAGGGATTAAGGAAGCTGATAAGATGGATTTGATGGCAAGGATGTATGATCAGAAGGTGAACCTGTGGGCCTTGCCATGAAGCAAAGATTCTAGCAAAGGCGTAGAGCTGTCTTCAAAATACGAATGAACAGGTGAGATGAGGTGTCCAAAGGAAGACAGCCTGGGCCAAGGAGGATTTATTTGAGCAATTCTGGGGAAAAAATGGCTGGCGTCACACCAGCCAGCATTCAGGGGAAACGGCACAAGACATTTCAGAAAAGCTTGAAAGGTATTCCAGAGAAGTTAAGCTGAAAGCTTTGAAGAGGAAGGCTACTCCTCACAGCAGGTATTTAATTTTTAGAGGATTTTTTGTTTTGTTTTGGCCGCACGGCATGCGGGATCTTAGTTCCCCGACCAGGGATCGAACCCGTGCCTCCCGCACTGGGTCTTAACCACTGGCCGCCAGGGAAGTCCCAACAGGTATTTAATTTTGATGAAACAGAGGGCATAAGGGATTCTTGAAGTGATAGTAAAATTAGACTTCTGTTAAAGCTTGGATCACCTGAGGACTTTGCAAGCCATCCGTATGCATGCATGTTGAATCAGCATTCATGCACATTGAGAGAAATCGTCTTATTTTAAAAATGTAGTTTGAAAGTCTATTGAGGGTGATAAAGAATACCTTTTTGTTACTGGGGATTGATTTGTGTGATGGCTTTTCTGGCTTTTCTACCAGGTCCAAACTCCTTGAGAGTAGGGACTGTGCTTTTGGTCAGCTAACATCTGGCATAGCTCCTGGTATACAGCAGGTGCTCCATAAATATGTACAGAATTAAACGTGTTTTACTCCTGACTTTACAGGACTTGTATTTTGAGATGCCCAGTCAGTCTAGCTCTGTGTGGGTAGTAACATCCTCCAAAATGAAAATGGATTATAGCCTCGTTTTGTTGCTGTTGGTTTCATGAACCTAATAAACGTGTGTAAATGTATATATTGGGCTGTACTGTCTTCATTTCTTGATCAGTTTTGATATATTTCATGTATGAAATGGGTTTCCAGGAACAGAACCCCAATTAATATCATCATGGCTCTAGGGAATAAGGATTTTCTACTTTACTATGGTTTGATTCGTGGTTATCATCTAAGAACCAGGTAGAGGTGGCGTGTGTGTTACATAGGCTGTCAGGGCTGGGAAGAGGTCTTGCTGACGGTTGCATCATTCTGTTTATTTTCCGGAGGAGGAAACCAGTGTTACCTTCCTTACCCACGTCCAACTCCTGATGATTTTTAGGGCAGGACGCTCCCCCGAGCCTGGACCCTGCTCTCCTCAGTGGAACCATGTACCTGTCTCCTTGGCCCTGCCCGTCCCTCCCTGCAGAATTTCATAAGAATATACATTAGAGATGAGAATTAATGCGTCATGGATGGGAAAGAACTATTATAGACACGTTGGGGGGTGGGTTCTATGTGGTTTTATCCTTTAAGATCTTTTTCTAAAGTGAAACCTTTATTCTGGGCCGATTGGGGGGCTGTGGATATAATTATATACTTATGTTTGTGGGCAGCATGTCTTTGGTCTGTAAGACAGAATACATACTGCTTTTCTCTGCATCCTTCAAGGACCCCCGAGCTACACATCCTTCATTTTATTTATTAAAAAAAATTTATTTTTTGGCCGTGACGCGTGGCACGCGGGATCTTAGTTCCCCAATCAGGGATCGAACCTGTGCGCCCTGCAGTGGAAGTGCAGAGCCTTAACCACTGAAGCGCCAGGGAAGTCCCCTCTTTATTTTTAAAGCAACTGGCTTTATTGTTTTCTGTACTTTCAGATATTTCAAACGGGCCTTTTACGTGCTCTATGTGGTGCGATATTCATACTTAGGAAGGCCATCTGCTAGCAGATGTAAATGAGTTCCATGCAGCTGTGTTGGACAGTGGTCACGAAAATGAATTCATTCTGCTCCTTTTCCCCCTTGTCCTTTGACACTTCAGGTCTCTCCAGATTTTTCTTCCTGGAACAGGCCACGTTCTTCAGGAAACGTGCCCTCATGTTTTCCTTGCCTGTGGGGAAACTGGCTTTTATTGCTTCCTGGGGTCCTTGACCCAAGCTGGTCGGAAGAAAAATTGACGACACCAGAAATATTTTGCCTAAGTTTCATCTCAGCCGCCGGGAGGCCCACGGAGAAAGCTTTGCTCTGGGTCGCTGAGGTTTACCCCTCAGAGCCACCCACACTGTGGCGTCTTCCTTCATGGACCCCCTGCTCCTCCCTCCTGTATTACACTGAAATTCTTCCCGAAACTGAGCAGTGGGGACTAAATGGGGAGGGGTCCTGAGCTGGACTGGTGGGGCTGCAGCTCTGTGCCCCGGCGGCCGGCTTCCCCAGTTCTCTGCCCCACGCTGTTGGCAGCTGTGACTCTTCAGCGAGCATCGGAAGCCAGTAGTTAAGCGTATTACAATTCAAGCCCAGCCGAGGCCACGTCGGCCCTGGGAGGACCCGGGGACCCGTGCTGTGGAAACCGGTAACAGCGTCCCCTGCACTCTCCTCCTCTCTCCATTTGGGGCAGTTCAGCATTTCCAGGGCACTCAAGTCCATTTCTTGTTTCCTCCTTAGACGCAGCTGTAGCCTGGAAGGTAGATGGGAGGCTTCCTGTGATTCATGGTCCAGGGAGAGACCACCCAGAGCGTCGGAGGGCCAGGGGGATCGATCCCCCCTCACAGGTGGAAGGGGCGTAGCTCTGCTTCGGAGACAGTTTTCTCGGAGCCGTGCTGGGAAGCCGAGGCTTTGGGGTGCAGGGCTGGGCAGGCTTCAGGAGGAGGTGGGATTGAGCGGACGGTCACTGTCAAGGTCACACGGGGGAGCCTTCTAGGGGCGGCAGACACGTGTGTCCCGATGCTGAGCTGTCATCCATCAGTTCAACGGATGGTTTCTTGTTACCATGACTACAGATCAGCTCCCCCTCAGGTGCTTCCTGAGACGAAGCTGCAGGAGAGCCCCACCCCCAGGGAGAGTCTTTCCTACCTTTACTCGTTCTCCTTCCTGATGGGGCTTCATTTGCAGGGGTGTGGTTTTCATTGCCCTGAATACTTGAGGAAACTAAGGCTTCAGAAGGCCATTTTTCCAGGCTCCCACGATTGTCCTTGTGACCTAGTCCTTCCCGGTTCTCTGGATCTGAAGCACCTTGCTGCTGGGCACTGTGCCTGCCTTCTGTGGGTCTGTGTAGCCCTTCTCACATAGTAGGTGTGCAGCAGATGTTGATTGAATACCAGGAGGCTGCCGGTGCTGCTGAGTAGGTCAGGTTTTCTCTCCCGAAGCCTGGGACCATTCACTGTGGATGCAGCCTTCCAAACTCCGCCTTTCCAGGCAGCGTAGGATGCACCTTCAGTAGGTTCGGGGGCAGCCTGACAACCCGGGCAGGTTGTGAGATGCTGAGGCTGGGATGTGTGTGATGAGCCTGCGGAAGTGGGTAGCCTAGGAAACGGGTGGGGGCGGGGCGGGTGGGGGCGGGGAGGCTGACCAGCATTAATAAAGAATTCCTCCTAATTTGGATACATCGTTACTGCCCCCCTTTTCTTTGAAGCAGAGAACTCTGGAGGTAAAGTGTTCCAATAACTGGGCTGTTTTGGGGAGGCTGTTCCGGAAGCATGTGCCCTGGGGAAACCCCGGTGCCCAGAGCCGCCTTCAGCCTCCCCGGACCCTCGGGACATCTTGAGAGGTAATTACCTCCATGGCAGTTTCCTGTAAGCATAGTCGAGAGCAGCCTCTCTCCCTGCTGAGTTCGTTCCAGCCTCTCCATCTTCTTTTTCTGCTCTGTTCTCTGAAACACTGCGTGACTTGCCTATTCAGAGCACAGGAGCTCGGGGAGAGGCACGGGCTTGGGATCCCTGGGCCAGAGATTTCCCCCCAGGCTTCACATCCAAGACACCCAGGGACTCAGCCCCTCCTGCAGCGAGGCCTGGGCACTGGGTTGTCCTTGTGGAATTTTCCTGGGGATGAAGCACGCCTTGTGAATAGGCTCTGTCCTAGCCGGGCTCCCTGGATTTCCGGGTAGAGCAGGCAGGGCGCGCGAGGCGGGTCCCTGCAGGAGCAGCCGGGCTGCGTTGGGGCCTGGCTTCGGGGTCCCTGGGCGCCGCTCTTTGCCCCTCACCAGAATCTGCTGGGGCTCTTGTCAGCAGCCCGCGGAGCTGGGTCCTGTTTGTGCTTGAGCCTTGCGGTTTGGGAGACGAGGCAGGAGGCTGACCCTTAATCTGTACGATGGCTTTGCTCTCCCCGTGGACGGTGGCTGTGTTGTCCCTTCTCATCCCTTGAGCCCGTTAAGGGGCGGGCTGGGAGTGGGAACCAGCCCCCCTGTAGGAGCTTGGTGATGGGCTTACCGACCGCAGTCCGTGGGGGCCTTGTGAAGACATCACAGGCCTCACAGTGCGAGGAGACCCGAATAAAAGGAAATCGACGGCTTGAAATGATTTTCCGAAGGCAGAGGAGGCGCTGAGCTGGTCTTGCGGGGCCCGTCCAGCCCCTGTTGCTGGAGACCCCTTTCTGTGGGCTGCTCTGGCTTTCGGCGGTCCCCCCTTTGCTTTGCTGATTGGGAAGTGCAGAGCCAGGTGTTCATAGGGAGCGCCCCGCCCGCGGCTCTGGAGTCAGGCTGTCCGTTTCAGACTTCGGCTTTGTGTGGCCTTGGGCAGGTTGCCTCGGTTAGATTCGTGGCAGCTGCTCGTGAGAAAACAGTCCCTCAGTTTATCTCTGGGGTTGTTGTGAGGTTTATTAAAGTACAGTAATTGGAGCCTCCTGGTCCTTAGGGCCCCCCCAGAACACAGCGCGTGTTCAGTTAATGTTAGCGAAGCCACTGCCACCAAGAAGTCCTAGCTTCGAGAGCTCTGTTACTTGTCTCCCAAACTTGACTTTCTGGTTAGATCCATATTTTTCCTAATGCTGATTTTCAAATTGATTTGTACTTTGCTGCTTGTATCCTTGTGGGTGACCTTTGATCAAGTGTCAGGGAAGCAAAAGATACTTACATCCAGGTGCCAGGCTTCAGCCATGGAGTCTGATGTGCGTGAAGCCAGAGCGAGAAGGAAAACGTTGCTGAGCAGCGGGGCAGAGCCGGGCCGTGCTGCAGCCCGAGTGCTGCGTCCTGAGCGCCTTTCCGCCTCGGGACCGTTGCTAGACCTTCTCTGTGCTGGCCCTTCCTTCCCAGCCCCGCTCAGGGGCCTGGCACCATCCCTGCCGGATGGACTTCCTGACATAAACTGAGACTCTCCCTTTCTTCCTCCGACTGCTTTATGAAGTGCGGCTTGTGTTGTCAGAAGAAAGGCCCACGTGTTGCCATCATAGGGCTCCGTGCTCTTTACAGGTGCCAGTTCGTCAGGTGGACACAAGGGTGCACGTGTGCTGCGTTCCCATGGGCATCGTAGGTGTGCTCACGGGCACACGGTCACAGACCCCACCTGCGAGGGGAGACTGTTCCATTAAAAACAGCTAGACCATTAGCACTGGATGAGGGTCCTAGAAAGGGGAGGTGGAGGCATACCGAAGAGCAGCCGGCACCCTCTGAAATAGGGGAAATATAAAGTCATAGAAAAGAGACAAGAAAAAGATGTATTTGAAACAAGATGCATTAAGTGCAAAGGGCAGGGAACGGTTCTCATGAGCTAAGGTGGAAGACTTTGTAGGAGTCAGTGATTCTGAGCTGGATCCTAGAGAAAGAATGAAGAGCCTTTCAGGCAGAATGGCTAATGTTCACGCCATTACGGTGCACAGAGGTGAGAACCAAGAAGGCGCATGTTTGACACGGCTACGCTGAGGCCCCATCCTGTGCTGAGCTCAGTGGGAAGTTAGAATTGGAGCTGCTGAGTTGAGATAAGGGATGTAGGATCGTCATCATGGGTCAGGGGCAACGATCCCGGCTCTGTGGTTGGAACGGAGGCATCATGCGCAGCAGACGTTCCATCAGGTGGGAACCAGCAAGAAGCACCTGGTGATGCAGGAGGAGACGGATGGCCAGTCCGGGACGCCAGCAGGGAAAGGTGAGATCACGCTTCCAGGCAGTGTGGGGGGAAGTCATCAGGACTTGTTCAAGAGTCGTAAAGAGAGAGAGGGAAGAAAAATAACTCCAGGTCTGCAGAGCTGGAGGGCTTGGAGGGTGGATGGCACTGGTGTTGGGTGGAGACCATGTGACAGCCAGAAGCTGATCCCTTAGGGACTCCTCAGCTCTTCTCAAAAGAGGGGAGGGAGATGTGTGTCCCTGGGTTCAAACCCCAGTTCCACCTGTGGTCCGCCTTGCAGTTGTGGCTGACTCTACCTCTGTCTTAGTTTCCCCATTTATAAGATGGGGCTGATACAGCACCTGCCTCATCAGACGGTTCTGAGGACTAAAGGAGATAACATACGTAAAAGGCTCAGAACAGCGTCTGGTGTGTAGTAAGCGCTCGGTAAACGTTGGTGCCGTTTCATTATTAGTGTTCATCATACTGAAAATCAGACGTGTGCAGGGCGTCAGACACCAGCATGAGGATGAGCAGTCTAGATTTGGGGGATGCAGATGTGGTGACGCTGAGAACAAAGGCTCTTGCTGACGGATGCACGCGGAGGTTGCTAAATGGGGGATCGTCACATGGGGCTGGACACGGTGCTGTGGGGACACCCCTGGATCAGTGAGCAGATGACGAGGAATCCAAGAGACAGTGAATAAGTGGGGAATTAGGAGGCAAATCAAGAGACTGTTGTCATGGAAACCAAGGAAGGAGAGCAGGGTTTTTTTTTTTAATGTTAAAAAAAAATGTCATGCAAGTCAGAGTCCTTTGAGAGTTGGCTGAAAATTGAGGAGAAAAATAAAACACTGATTAGGCCTGGTTATTGTTAAAGATGCTCGAGCAGTTCTGTAGCGGGTTAATTTATTACAGAAGCCGAGATCAGGGATACGGGCACTGTGGATGAAGAGGATGAGGCTGCAGAGCGAATGAAACCCCTACTTGCCTAGGGGAGACTTGAGTGTCTTAAAAGACGTGCGAAAAGCAACCAGTAGAGGGCAAGACAGTAGAAATGCGAGTGCAGGAGGGATTTCTGTGGGATGCCGAGAGGGGTGCATCATGCGTACAGAGGAGGAAAGGAAGGGGAGCGGGGTGGGGGTGGGGTGTCCTGCCCAGGTTGAGGCGCTGCAGGTGCAGGACTGCAGCAGAAGCACAGGCCTTGGGAACGGGTGTTCTCTCCGCGGGAGGAAAACCCTGCTTTTGAATCGCGTGCGTGTTGGTGCTACTCAAACCTTAAACTGCAGTTTTCCCCTTCTTGCAAATGATAGGTTTCTTATTCAGCAGGCTTCTAAGCGTTGGGAAAGAAGTAGCTCAGAGAGCTTTAAAAGCTTCTATTTTCAAGCTGTCATTTCCCCTAGAAAACATGAGTTTAGAGACAGTTTACGGAGGGATTTGCTCGTTCCCATTGGAGACGCTGAGTCTGTGGCTGGAGCAGCGCCGTTTACCTGCAGCCCCCGAGCAGGTGGGACTCAGGAGGAGGAGACCCCAGGGCAGCTTGGGTCAGGATGCTGTGAATCTGAGAAGTAGGTGGACGGTTTTCCTTCTGTTAACTTCTAACAGCTTAGCCAAGAGCAGGATGTTTCCTTAGCAGGTCCAAACCCACGTAGGCCAACTGGTCTCCCACCCCGATCTTCCTTAGTTTTCTGAAAATTCTTCATCTGTTGGTTCTTTCTAAGAACTGACTCAGCGTCTATAAATATCTTTTAACAGGCTCTCTTCCTGTTTAGACACCATGAATAAATAAATCAGGTGACTTTACAACTGTACAGAGGGCTTCTGGTTGGGATGCCTAGGTGCTCTTCAGATGGGCTTGGAGGTGAGGGGCATGGAAAACAAATTCCCAAACTTGCAAAGACAACAGGGAACCAAGGGTCCCCTTCTCTCCGGGGTGAGAAGAGACGCAGATTTGGAGGATCGGGTGGCCTCCGGCTCCTGGTCTCACGAGGCCGAGATCCTGATGCTTTTCTATTCTTCCGTTTCTCCATCAGCAAAGCCAGCCCTACGGACAGAGGGCGAATCCAGGCGTTTCAGTGCCTCTCGCCGTTGCCTGGACACTGGTCCGTGTGAAATCAGGAAGCCCGCATCTGCCACTGTCCAACTGGGCTCTTTTCTGGCCACAAAAAGTTCAAAAAAGGGAGCCTTTTAGAGAGGAAACAGGCTGTCTGGAGAACTTTGTCAGGCCAACTTCCATCACCTGTGGGAAGTCATTCTGTTAGAACCAGTTACTTAATTTAAACCAGAGCAAGAAGAGGATTTAAGGGGATTACAGAGAACCAAACATCCCCTCTTGAAAGTGGTAATAATCGTTGTCATTATTGGCAGCAGTAAGTGCCAATAGTAAGTCCTCCTCAGGGAAGACCTCGGTGCACGAAGAAGGAATTATGCTCGTAAGCACTTACAGATTGCGTCTCATCGGATTTCCACTCAGTCCTCCCAACAACGTGTAATAAACTAGATGGTACTGTACCCACGCTTCATGGGGGAGGAAACTTGCTCCCTCCCTCTGGACATATGGCCCTGCTGGCCTGTGCTGTCCGTTCCGGAGCACATTCCCTTAGGTAGCTAAATAGTTCGCACAGGGTCTTTTGTTGTTCTTGTGTTTGTACCCAGTGGTTTGAGATCCTTCATGTCTGAGGCTGGCGGACGCCAGAAGTTGGAAACAGAGCACAAGGGGTCTCTGCTTCTCTGCATCTTTGCCCAAGGCTGCGAGAAGCCTTGGCGTACACGATTGTTTGCTGATGCTCTGTTTCGGCAAGAACTCGAGGAGAAAACCTTTCCTGCATTTGACCTGAAGGACCCCTGATTGGCATAGGCAGAGAAAGAATCAGTTTCTCCATGCTTTAAAAAACTTCAGCCTTAAAAAATGTTTTTCTTTGTCATCCCTCCCGTGCACCCTGGAAATCCCGTAATTAGTGCAGCAGCCTCGTGCTGCTGGATTTCCTAAATCGCTCCCAAAAGGACCTCAGGTGCCGACATGTGCCTGCCTTTTAAATAAAGGGTCTTGGTTCCCCCCTCACCTCACAAAATGTCCTTTTCCTATCAAATACCAGGAACACTGACTCCTAAAATATCAGGTCATTCATTGGCTTCTAAAGTGATGGTGATGGGCTCCATTGAGTGGATGGGCTCAAGTTTCTGAAGAGGAGAATGAAAACAGGAGCTAAAAGTAAGTCTAGGACCCACAGTTGTATGTTTCTTCCCCCAAAGCTGCAGGATGGAAAAGACTCCCGATTGTCTATAGCTATACTTAGTTTTCAGTTTTTAATTTTTAAAGGTTGTCAACTTGGTTACTTTTGACTAATTTGGCTGTTTAAGAAGCCAACAAATGCTTATCAGACTCCGTTTTCTTAAGCCCCTGGTGGATGTGGAAAACGGAGGAGGGGCCTCTGCCCCACGGAAGGTAGAGGCTGGCAGGGAGCTGGGCCTTCAACCGTAAGCCCCCAGTGCGTAGGGAACCCTGACGGTGGTGAGTGGCGTGAAGCAGCACCGGGCTCTGGAAGTGCTTCCAGCGCCACTGGGGCTGGTGGTCAAGGGGGGCCGGGGTGGGGGGAGGTGGCAGCGAGAGCCAGCGAGGGACCACCGGGGCCGAGGGGTGCAGGGAGGCCACTGTTACCTAGCTGTGGCCCTCACTTCCTCTCTCTTCCAAAGTCTGTTTCTGTAGCTGAAAAGGACCTGCAAACCCCAGCTGTCTGCTGATGGTCTTTTCTCTTGAAAATGCTTATTTTTATGCAGCTTCACGTGACTTGTCTCTCATCCGGTGAGGATGCTTCTCTGGTTCAGGTGTGTTTCAAGGTCATCTGGGGACCTGTCTGCGTCCCCCTGGAACGTGGAGGTGAGCGTCCGGGAGCAGCCTCCAGAGGAGGGGCAGGGTCACGGCTTCTGGGCAGCTCTTCCGCATGGAGCCTGTTTTCTTGTTTCTGTTCTCGGCACGATGAGTGTAATTCCGGCGAAGGCGGAACGCTGAAGTGAAGTGATCCGTTCCCTGGCCCTGGCGACTAAGGGGGAGATGCGTGTTTATACCGTAACAGCTGCCAGTGACGTAACCTCTGGGTGACGGTTTTCTTAGAAGGAATCTGGGCTGACTGTAAGCTTCTCGGGGTTTGTTTTATACCACGCGCCGCACCGCACGCTTCAAGTGCCGTAGCCTTTGGTAAGTGCTGAGTAGACGGATGGACAGAAATGTCACCCAGGATTATGCTCCCAGGTTCCAACTAGTTCACCTTTACGGCCCCAGCTTTGCCAAGGGTGTGACAGCACACGTGTCACTCTCTCTGGCTTCTGGGTCTCACCCTCCAGCCTCTCGGCTGGTCTTCCTGACTCCATCCCGGGCTCTCCACGCCTGCCCCAATCTCTTTCCACTCTGTTGAGCGACGTTGGTACTCCCATTTCCACTCCATGCTTACGGCCATCGAGAGGTTTCCCATTGCTTTTGGGGCAAAGCCCCCAATTCTCTAAATGGGTTGTGGGGCTCTGTGTCGTCTGCCGCGCCCGCTATCTGAGCCCTTTTCTTATCTTCCAGGTTCCATGAGCGTGCCCTGCCCCCGCGCCCCCTTCCTGTCCCAGGCCTTCCCCCGGGCTCGTCCCCACTGCTCACCTGGTTATGGGCTCCTCTTCTCATGGCTTCCAGCTGAGACCTTGTTGTTCTCTGTAAGGCTTTTCCTTGGGCCCCAGACTATCTCAGGTTCCCCTGATTTGCACTCATGTCCCCACACTTTCTTCACAGTGCTCATCCTGGGTACGATGTATTCAGGATTGTAATTACTCGTATTTGTCCTGTCTGTAAGCTTGGTGAGGCCAGAGGCCATCCTTTTATGTACCCCTGAACCCCAACACTCGGCACGTAACCACTCAGTCACATCACTTTAATATATGACTTGACTTTTTCTCACATAGACACATGCTTGCTTTTCTCTTTCGGGATAACTTCCGGAACTGGGTGGTTACGAGCAGGTCCTGGATCCCTGTTTGTCTAAGAGCCAGTAACTGTCCTCACGTTTGGGGAAGGAGGACATTGGAGTCGCTGGCTTGAACACAGGAGCATCCCTGCCAGTGACCCTGCCCTCATCTCCTGTGGGTGGTCACCACTGATCCGTGTGCTGCTTTCCCGGGGCCGTTCTACACAGTGTCTCCTTGGAGCTCATGGAATGCCCACTGGTTGTTAGCAACTTCTGTTTTATCGCACCAAGAGCTGAATCTGAGGTCACTCACTCACCCCTTGGTTGCAGGTGGCGGGTGGATGAAGGTGTAGCGCTGAGGTTTCCTGCTCCCAGCTGGATGCCGGGGCCGCCCTGTCTGAACTGTGTCCATGCAGGTCTGCCGGACGTTATAGAGATGCTTAGGTTGGTCCCTCGCCAGCTGCCCTCTGGCTTGCAGCTCGAAAATCATGGATGAGAAGAAACTGGGGGACAGCTGTGGTGAGGTGGTGGGCTTCTGTTAGTCCTGCAAGGAAGTTTAGCCTCGGTTTTGGAGACTGAAGGAGTCAGACGTCTTCAGTGTCGTGGTGTAGGAGACGTGCCTGTTTGCTCTGGCGGCAGGGAATCCCCACGTGGTGCAGAAGGGGGAGATTGGGTCTGTAACTCGGTGAACGGGTTACACGCTTTCCTTCGTCTGACGTCTTCAGTCCGAGGAGTGACAGGTCGGGGCGTGTGGGGATCCGGGAAGCTCGGCCAGCACTAAGCCTGCGTGCAGGCTCCCCGCCGCCTCTCCCCACCCCCGAGGAGGCAGGCACTGGTCTTTGGCAATGGCTCACTGCTGATTGGGGTCCTGCTGGGACGCGGTGCCCACTTAACAGGAGGAGTGGGGTGAAGGTGTGTGGAAGAAAGGGCAGGGGAGCGCTGAGCTGAGCTGGGTCCTGACCCCCCACAGCCGGATGCAGAAGGCGGCTTCCTGGTTGCCGGAAGCCCCAGACGGGGCTGGAGAGCCACCAAGTAGGGGGCCAGTGTGCGAGGAGGTCCCTGCTCCATCGGAGATAGGCTTGTCCAAGACGTGGCGGGAAGGGGGCACGGTGCGGCGGGTTTGGAGCCCAGACACCCCCGGGCGGGGGTCTGTGCCCTGCTTCTCGCTGGCCTCGAGAAGGGGTTTAGCCTTTGAGTCTGTTTCCCTCTCCCTGAAGGGGGCCGATGACCGTGATGCCTCATCGGGTGGTTGGGACTCCAGTGCCACACGTGCGCAAAGCGCCTTCTGCCGGTCCCGGCACAGAGCTTGGCGGATTCACTGGGGAGCAGGGCCGAGGTGCAGGGTCACGAAGGCGTCGTGGGGCGTCCTGGGCTCTGGGGCGGCCCTGCAGGCTTGGTTCTTGCGGTCCTGGAGCTTCTGAGGGGAGCTGGGCCTGTCGGGTGCCGCGCTCTCCCATCGGGTCTGAGACACGTGCTCCCGCCTTCCAGTCCTGGAGCCACCTTACAGTTGCTGGCCTGTCGGGCTGTGATTAGCGGTGGTCTGTTCTCGTTCTTTTGAGAGGCGCATCTTAGGAGGTGGCAACAGTGATCTGATTCTCTGGAGGGAGGGATCCTTAGAAGCCGGCTGGCTGCCTGGTGGGTGAGACCTGGGGCTCAGAGCCCTCCTCCCGTGGCCTGCAGGGAACACCCTTTTTTCTGGAAGGTAAAAGGGTTCATGTGCTGTTAAACTTGCCGGCTCAGCGAGTCCCTGGTTGGGGGTGGGAGGGCGGGTGGTGGAGAGGGGCTTGCCTTGAGGCTAGGGCTTCTGTGGACTCACCTGGAGGCCGTGTTGGCCGTGCGTTTCGGGGAGGAGTTTCCCCTGTTGCCTGTGTAGGCGTTTAAGTTTAGCCCTTGAGGGTTGCATGTTACCTGTTGAAAGGTGCTCCCACCTCTGCAGCCCTTGTTTGCACCTGGTGGAGAGAAGAAAGCTTTTGAGAGCGAAACATGATTTCCTTCCCTCCTTGTTTCTTTCCTTAGCGTTTTGGAAAACCCCACTCAGTTTCTGGCGTCCCTGAGCATCTTCCCCGCCGCTTGGCGCGCGCGGTGCACACAGCACACCTTGCCCGGCCCGACCGGGTCTTAACGGGCACTGAGGTTTCGGTGACACTGAGCTGACTGTGACGCTGCCCGGGTGGGTGGGGCTCTGAATAAAGCCCTGTGCCCTCTGGTTCCCTTCAGAGGGCGCTTGCCTGGGGCCAAGTCCCCACCCGTCCGGGCGCTCCCAGGCCGCAACCCGGGGGTCGGAGCATGAAAAGGCGGAGGGAACACGGAGCCCTGTTCCCGCAGAAGCGCGTCCGACACGGATGCCTCCAGCCCGGGGGCAGCGGCTCCGGAGCCCGAGTGTTGGACGCCAGAGGCCACGCGGAACAGTGACTACGGAGGGGAAGGCGTCTGGTGGCCCGAGGAGGAGGACGGCCCATGCACCCCCCTACGGCGCAGGCCTGGTTGGAACCATCCTGGCATCGAGCCGCTAATGTCGTGCGACGCCTCAGAGGACTTGCTCGCTCTTACGTAGAACTACTCACTTTGCGGCCTTGCACGTGGCCGGGGGCCTGAGACGGTGCGCTGGCACATCTGCACCCGTGCCGAGCGCCGAGCTGACAGAAGTGCACGTGTGCCCAGCCTGGGTCTGTGCTCCCCGTGCCTGGGGTAGGGGATGCTGAGGGGCTGGCCTTCTGGCATGGGGGGTGGTGATTTTAATTGACGCCATCAGGGCTGGGCTCACCTGTCCCGGAGGAGTTAGGGTGGACTTTTTTTTAAAATGAATTTATTTATTTTTGGCTGTGTTGGGTCTTCGTCACCGTGCGCGGGCTTTCTCTAATTGTGGCGAGGGGGCTTTTCATTGCGGTGGCTTCTCTTGTGTAGCACGGGCTCTAGGTACGTGGGCTCAGTAGTTGTGGCTCTCAGGCTCAGTAGTTGTGGCTCTTGGGCTCTAGAGTGCAGGCTCAGTAGTTGTGGCGTGCAGGCTTCAGTAGTTGTGGCTCACAGACTCAGTAATTGTGGCACACGGACTTAGCTGCTCTGCGGCATGTGGGATCTTCCCGGACCAGGACTCGAACCCATGTCCCCTGCACTGGCAGGTGGATTCTTAGCCACTGCGCCACTAGGGGGAACCCCCAGGGTGGACTTGGGACCTTTGAGTTTCCTATGACTCCGGCAACCTTGGCTCTGACAAAGGCACTGCTTCCTGGTTGTGTTCCTCCCCCCAGCAGTACCCCCAGCCCCTTCATTAGCCCGGGGGTGGGTGTGGGGACCCAGCCCCCTCACTGGTCCCCCTCCTGATGCCCCTTCTCCAAGGTGGAAGTGGTTTCCATGCTTGTCACTCTGACTCAAGACAATGATGCCAGACGTTTCCAGCATCTTTTGACTGGACCCTGATAGGGACACAGTCTAATTCTGCTTTAAAAAAATACAGATTGGGGGCTTCCCTGGTGGCTCAGTGGTTGAGAGTCCGCCTGCTGATGCAGGGGATGCGGGTTCGTGCCCCAGTCCGGGAAGATCCCACATGCCGTGGAGCGGCTGGGCCCGTGAGCCATGGCTGCTGAGCCTGTGCTCCGCAACGGGAGAGGCCACAGCAGTGAGAGGCCTGCGTATCGCAAAAAAAAAATAAATAAATAAATAAATAAAATTGGGCTTTGGTTTTCCAAGCAGCTCTGTTTTTGATGTGACTATAGTCCAGCACACCCTCATCTGGATTCTGGCAAAGGGCTGGTATGGAGAGCTGACTCCCCCTGGGCCCTGGGGTTTGCAGCTGCCGTGACTCGTGGCTGCAGTTTTGGTGTTGGGTGGAAGCCAGGAGTGTAGGGGCCACACACAAGACCCCCAGAGGCAGCGGTACTGGGTTCAGCCTCCTGTGAATCATCCCCGGAAGCCCAGAACTGGGACCCTTGAGGACTGAGGTGCTCTCCTGGGGCTGCGGGGAAGGAGCATCTCGGGGTTCTGATCCCCCAGATCCGCACAACAGAGGAAGCTTAGATGAACGAGGACTTGGTCAGGGTGTGTGCGCGTCTGTGTCAGGGAGAGTATCTTCCTGCACTGAACTCAGGAGAGGAGCTTCTGGCTTGTTTCGCTAGTTCTAAAGACACACAAACCCTTCTTAACCATTGAAGAAATTCCCTCTTGGCTCCCTTTTATTTCTTGGTGAAACAGGCTTTTAATAATATATATGACCCATGTGTGCAGTTCTTAATCGGTTTTTTCATTAAGTTGGCACCTAGCCCAGTGCTCTTTCCAGAAAGAACCAAGCAGGCTTTGGCAAGGCTGTCCCTGTGGGCAGTGGAAGACATACGGGTAGACATAGATTCTCTAGGCTCTTGAGTTTGTACCTAGGAGTGGAACTGCTGCATCACATGGTGAGTCTGTTTAAACTGTGGAACTTCTGGAAGTTGTTTTCCAAAGCACCACACACGGCTCGGCAGTCCACACGGTGGGAGTCCCAGCCCCTTCACAGCCTTGCCAACACTTGCTGTGTCGTTGTGATGGTTGCCATCCTCCTGGTTGTGAAGTGCTACCTCACTGTGGTTTGAATTTGCGTTTCCCTGACGACTAATGATACTGAGCATCTTTTCATAAATTGATCGGCCATTTGTATATTTTCTTTGGAGAAAATGTCTATTCAAATCCTTTACCCATTTAAAAAATATATATTAATTTGACTGTGCTGGGTCTTAGTTGTGGCGCATGGGATCTTTGTTGCGGCATGTGGGATCTAGTCCCCTGACCAGGGATCGAACCCAGGCCCCCTGCAATGGGAGCTGGAGTCTTAACCACTGGTCCACCAGGGAAGTCCCCTTTACTTATTTTTAAATTGGGTTCTTTTTTATTGAGTTGTCTTTTTAATATATTCTGCATATAAGTCCCTTATCTGTTAATACTATTTGCAAGTTTTTATTTTGTGAGTTGGCTTTTCACTTTATTGATGTTCTTTGAAGGATAAAACTTTTTAACTTTTGATGTCTGATTCATTTTTTTTTCGTTTGTCGCTTTTGGTGTTCTGTCTAAGAGAACCTTGCCTAAGCTAAGGCCATGAAGGTTTAATGCTTTCTTCTAAGAGTTTTATGGTTTTACGTCTGACATTCAGCCAGGCAGGTGATCCATCTTGAGAGTATTTTTATATATGGTGTGAGATAGGGGGTCCAGCCAACTACATGCTTTTTGCACGTGGGTATCCAGATGTCCAACACCGTTTGTTGAAAAGACTACTCTTTTATTTATTCAACTTATTTAAACAAACAAAAAATTCACCCGTTTCTCCCACCCACCACCTTCCACTCCGGCAACCACCAGTCTGTTGTTTGTACCTATGAACTTGGTTTTTCATGTGGATTCCACAGAGAATATGGTACTTACTCTATAAGAGAGTTTACGGTACTTATTTCTCTGTCGACATATTTCACTTAACAAACGACTCCCTTTTAGTTTCTAAGTTTACATAGTCTTATGTCCCAGTAGTTTACCATGGACTTAAGTTCCAGAATTGCTTCAATGTTAAGCCATCAAAAGACAGGCTAATAAACCATTAAGAGGGTAAGTGCTGTATTTGGAGGACTAGCTCCCTGAGAAAGTTCTGGCCGGAGCCTGAAGATGTTAGTAATGTGTAAAGGGTAAGGGAGGTGCCGTACCCTCGTGATGGGTGTGGAATGGTGACGACAGAGGTGACGGGGATAACTAGAGAGTGAGTTTTGGAAAAAGGGAGCCATTAACGTGTATCCTTTTCAAGTCCCGTACACTTTCCCCCATCAGTTCTGCCCTCAGCCTCCTGAATGCAGCTTTGGCTAGTTGTGTGTGTGTGGCCAGGTGAGTTCTGAGTAGGAGATTTTCGGCCCTTTGCTCAGTTCCCTTAGGCAGCTGACATTGTCTGAAGGCCTTAGCAGAGGTGATCACTTCTCTGCCTACTTTCCAAAGCACTGTGTCTCTGCGCCTCACATTGTGTGGGTATCTGGTTATTTTTCTGCCTCTGCCGGGCGGTGAGCATCTACAAGGTGAGGCTGTCTTACTTGAGTCTGTAGTTTTGCTGTGTATACGGCTCGGAGAAGATGCTCAATAGAAGTTAATGGATCAATTAAACCCTTGACTTAGCACACTATAAAATTCAGGTTCTTCAGAATGAAATCTTGGTGGAAGGTGGCCTTCGTGTTCTGTTGCATTTTGTGCCTTTTTTAAAAAAAGTAAGTTGATGTCATGCTGCTGCTCTTAACTTTAGGATACGTGTGTCATTAGTCGTTTTTGGAATATTGCAATTTGTCCTAATAAATGGGGTGTTGCAAAAGCACGAGCTGGTTAAAGGGGCCGGTACGCTTTGCCGCCTTGGAGCTCCATGAAAACCGAAAGTTGGTTTCGAAAATCAGCGTGTGCTGATTTCAGCTGCATTATGTGCTTTGAGGCCTGCTAGGCTCAGGGCCATTAAACTGCTCTGTGTAATGCAGGTGGCAAGTTGGGAAGGAGCTCCTGTCCTCGTAGATGCTTTTATCTTTGAAACACTGTGTATCTGTGCTGACCCTTTATTTTGAAAAGTAGTTGCACAGAAATCTGAATTTAGCGGTCAGACATATTAGGAGTGGGTAATCCAGGTTGTAATAAAATCTGTGCTTAGAGAACTCACCGTGGGTTTCCCTGGTCCTTTGATTTGCTAAAACGAGTCCCTGTAAGCAGTCACTGAAAATCCTCATACAGCCGTACCCCAAAGTGTGCTTTAGAAAAGTGAGCTGGATGTAACGTCGTCTAATACCTCTGTGGGCAGGTAGAGGAGAGGTTCTGGCCAACACACCAGATCCAGTACTGTTTAAATTTATGGAATCTGTCGATTTTGCTTTTTTTCTGCATTGTTTATAGTGCTTTGAAAGAGGGGTTAGCCCAGCTTTTGGGAAACACCACACGTAAACAAACAAAAACCAAAACTGTGCTGTATGAGCTTCAGAGGATGGATAGGTGGAGAAACTGAGGTATTACCTTTGAAAAATAACATATATGTAAAGTAGCAAACAGACCCAGCCCTGACCTTGTTCATGGTCTCTGAATCCAATAGGCCCCAACCCTTTTTCTCCCCCAGGACTCCTCCTCTGTGTCCCTAACACTGGGCTGAAGTTTGTCCATTGTTCAGATTCAGTTTGGTCCAGAGAAAAGGCATGCGGACCCAAAGCTGTGACCTTTGTAAGCAGGATGTCAGGTGCCACGTGAGAGGCTCGGACTAGAAATAGGCCAGGACGGGGGCTTGTGGGTTTGGGGTGGCTGCTTTTACGGGTTAGGGCGTGTTCCTACAGCACGCTGTGTCGGTGGAGGTGGCGGCAGAGGAGGGAAAAATCCCCCCCCCCCCCCCGCCCCGCCCCGGCCACGATGCTCCCTGGTCATCCTTGGATGTGGGCCGGGAATACACTGTCATTGCCCAGGAGCCTCACTCTGGAAGCATGTGTTGTACTTGTGTACTGATGACTTTTAAGGAGTGATTTCTCCCTGTTGTTTGGTTTTGTTTTCAAGGAGGTGCCCTTTGGAGAGAATTTTGTGTTTCCTTAAAAGCATCATTTACAGCCTCGATGGGCTTTCACTGAAAGCCTGGGAAGACTAGAGACTTTGGAATTGCATTTTTGTCCCTTACATACTGGTGACCTTTGACAAGAGTTAATTCTTTTTTTGTTGGAGTGTTATTTTATTTTTTAAAATTTATTTATTTATTTATGGCTGTGTTGCGTCTTCGTTTCTGTGCGAGGGCTTTCTCTAGTTGTGGCAAGCAGGGGCCACTCCTCATCGCAGTGCACGGGCCTCTCACTGTCGTGGCCCCTCTTGTTGCGGAGCACAGACTCCAGACACGCAGGCTCAGTAATTGTGGCTCACGGGCCTAGTTGCTCCGTGGCATGTGGGATCTTCCCAGACCCCAGTTTCTTCCCAGTTTCTGCTGTATAACGAAGTGAATCAGCTATACATATACATATATCCCCATATCTCCTCCCTCTTGCGTCTCCCTCCCACCATCCCTATCCCACCCCTCTAGGTGGTCACAGAGCACCGAGCTGATCTCCCTGTGCTATGCGGCTGCTTCCCACCAGCTCTCTATTTTACGTTTGGTAGTGTATATACGTCCATGCCACTCTCTCACTTCGTCCCAGCTTACCCTTCCCCCTCCCCTGTCCTCAAGTCCATTCTCTGCGTCTGCATCTTTATTCTGTCTTGCCCCTAGGTTCTTCAGAACCTTTTTTTTTTAGATTCCATACATATGTGTTAGCATACGGAATTTGTTTTTCTTTCTGATTTACTTCACTCTGTATGACAGACTCCAGGTGCATCCAGCTCACTACAAATAACTCAGTTTCGTTTCTTTTTATGGCTGAGTAATACTCCATTGTATATATGTGCCACATCTTTATCCATTCATCTGTCGATGGGCACTTATAAATCTCTAATTTTGTACCATATGTGCCTTCCCATCATATGACCAGCAGCCTCTAAATAAAACCAGATGATTTCCTGCCTAAAAGAAAAAAAAGCGAAGATGCCTACTGCCCAGTCTGCTACATGAGGGCTGCTTCCTATCCACTGGCCCCGGGGAGGGCCCGGGCCCGGGCCCGATGGGAGCTAGAAGGGGAGGGTGCTGAGTCTACAAGAAGGTTCCAGGCTGGAGATGAACGGACAGGTCCCAGGAAGAGGAGGCACTGAAGGGGACAGAGAGCTTGGCATTAGAGAAAGGTCCCAGGCAGGTGGCATTTTCTCCGGTGTCCTAGTTATTACCAAGATAACTTTTAGCCACGCCCTCCCTGCCCTGCAGGTTCTCGGGGCGCGGGTGGGGGGGGAAGGCATCTGCTTTCACACACACAGTGATGGGGGGCCAGGCATGTGCGGGGCCAGCATCCGGGTTGCCCAGCGATGGGCTCCTGCCCTGTAGTGTGTGTGTCTTCAATAAATTGTGCTGCACTATTTGTGAAAACCTACTAGCAGCTAGCAAACTCATGCAACTAGCAAAACATTTTGATTTTTTCCATTTGAACTTTTGAAGAAAATGGTATGGTTTGGAACTGCGACGAGGTGCTTTCCTGCCGAGTAAGATCTTAGAACTTCGCTGAAAGTAGCCTGTGGCCCACTCGAAGGCTCTCACCTTAGAACATGTCCGGTGACGGGGAAGGAAGAGGAAGGAGACGTTTCAGTTCATTCGGAAGAAACCACAGAGTGAATGTCGTCGTCGTCTTGTCTTTGATTCTTCAGTTCATTAAGCAAGTGGTATATTGACTTAAAATGATCAAGTTTAGAAAATCAGACATTGGTATTCATCTTTAGAAGGAAATAAAAGGTGTACATGCCAGGCTGGTAAAGCTACATATTACATCTGAATGTCTAAGCTCTGAATATTGGTTTTATCTAGATTTGGTCTATCAGTGAAGAGCCTGATAGAACATAATAGAAGTTAATATCAAGGAGTGATCTTTAATTTCAAAAAATTTTAAAGTACAGAATTAGAGATACTTTTTCCCTGGGGCAGTTTCAGTGGAAGATGCGTTTGTTTTGGCTTGTGTGTTAACATGCAGATCCATGTACACTTTAAATTTTGTTATTTCGTAGGATAACGTAAGGCACTTTTTTTCCTAATTAGAATGTGTCCACAGAAGATGATTTTAATTGACGTGTTCTAGCAGCATTAGAGGGTCGCACAGGTATTTGGGAGGAGTTGTACTTGGGTTATATTCGTATTTGCCTTTCTGTTCCTATTGGAGCCTGGGCGGGGCTGGCGTTGGGGGTGGTGACGAGGGTGGGCGGGGCCGGGAAGCTTGGGCCAGCCCCGCCTCCCAGGGCGCGGCCCGCCAGCCCCAGTTCCTGACTCTAGTACCCCCGCCACCTCGAGGGTGATCTCTGACAGAAGCCAGGGGACAGAAATTTTGTTCTATTGCTCCTGGCAGATACCTTTTTGATTCTGCCTCTATTTAACTGTGCAGGAAATTGGATGGAGAGCAGGACGTTGCCGGGAAGCAAGCCTGATTAGGTTTGTACCTCGCTTGCTTCCTACCTTGCTTGTATGAAGTCCTTTATGGCCCCTTGGAGAGGCGGAGATACTCCCCAGACCGCCTGAGGGAACAGGCGTCGGGCGACCTTTCCCGTCCCCGGGCCTGGGTGGTCCGATTTGCTGAAGATACTACGACTGGGTCCAGTTCGTTTGAAGTGTCTCTGCCGCCTGCCTTCTTGCATGGGTACCTCCCGGCACCTGTTGGGAGCGTCACCCTGTCCTCATAGCCCAGGAGACAGACCCCGGCCCGGGCGGGTGTGGGGACGTCGGTCCAGGCACAGCAGGGTTTCCCGAGGTGGGCCTCTTGTTGGGGCGTCTTGGGAAAGGATGCTGTGTCCTTGTGAGGGTCCCCGGGGAGGTGGGAATGGTGGGCGTCTGGCGAAGAGGGAGCACCGCCGTGGATGGACGGTAGGATGAGGAAGGCCCCCTGAACTGTCTGTCTCCTCCCGAGACGGGGTGCCTTCCAGGAACCTCAGCGCTTCCCGTGCCACATGTGGGCCCACGCTGTGCGTTCCTGCGGTGCCGACACCTTCAGGAATGGGGCCCGGGCACCCCGGCTGAAAGGATGCCCCCGAAACCCCTAGTGGGCTCCGAACTTCTGCTGTCAGTGAACTGCACTCACAGGTGTCCCTCAGAAATGATGGGACTTGTCATGGCTGGGTTCCCAAAAGCACGGGGCCCGTGTCACCCTTGCTGCCCCTGAAGTGCCGAGTCGTGCCCCTCACCACATTTAACCACGCTTGCATGGGGGGAGGCATTGGGGGGGGGGTCCCCCGGGGGGCCAAGGACAGTTTTCCCATCGGGGCCCAGGAAACTCTCCGTCCTCTCGCTCCCTGTTGGCTGGAGGGTGGGGGAAGTGGAAACGCCCCAAGTGGGAAAGGCCCATTGGTCCCGTGGCTTGGGGTAGGGGCTCTGGGGTTGGCGGGGATTGGGGACCTCAGGGGTCCCAGGAAGAGACTGGGGACCCATCCCCACTTACCGTTACGATTCTACACCATCTCCCCTTTTCTCTGTTCATGATCTGTTCAGACTTGGTCGGGTCCTCCCTTCCCACGGCCATCATCTCTTTTGGGATGAATTGGAGTGAAAGCAGGACATCGCTGGGAAGAAAATCCGATTGTGCTTCCTCCCACACTTGTGGGTTTCTTCTGCTCAGACCTAACACTGGTCTCCCATGTTTTCGAGGTTTTCAGTATGACCCCTTTAGCTTCAGTGGAGTCGGAATACCTTCTCCCCATCTCCCCCACTGCCCCAGATCCCATAGCAGGGGCAGCGGGTTTTTTTTAAATTGTGGGACATGATCTCTATGTATTTGAGCTAAATTAATTTTTTATCAATAACCCTAGTTATGCTTAGTCGTCAGTATTGGATATGAATCCAGTACTTGGAGACTTTGATTTCCTTCTGAAAATGGTTCTTCCCGATGCCCTAGTTTCACGATGTGCTTTTAGCAGAACTAATCTGAAAGGACTCAAAATTACAGTTAATTGCATTCAGCTTCAAAGTGGTTTGCAATAGCCGAGCCAGGCCCACTGCACCACCCCCCCACCCCGGGGTGGGGCAGCTGCCGCAGGTGCTAACTCCTAGTCAGCGTGCCGGCCCCCTAGGGAAAGCGCTTTGGGGGTGACACCCTCAGATGTGCGGCCTCAGTGGCAGGCGAGTGCCAGGCGACAGTGGGGACCAGCAGGTGAGTGCGTGGACTTTGGGGTGGGTGAGTGAGCACTCTTCTCCCTCTTTTGAAAGTACACCAGTTTCAGGTACTTGGGGTTGGGGGACGTGGCATCCGGGCAGGCTTAAGGTTTGCAAGGTAGCCGAGCCCCGAGGCACAGAGGGGCTCCTCCTGGCGGGTGGGGTGCATTCCTTTCCCTCCGTCATCACTGTCAGTTGTGCTGCCATTTATGCTGGGCTGGCCAGGTCCGGGAGAGGTGCCTGACGGGGATAGAAGGGGGGCGACGGTGGGCCCGGGCAGCGGTGGGGTCTGCAGAGGGCGGAGGGAGTTGGGGGGCAGGCGGCAGAGGGTGCTGTAGTTGGAGGGGGCGGGCCTGTGGTGGACTCAGCTGCGGGCATGGACTTATTTTTCTCAGATGAGGAATATCTTCATGAAAAATGTAGGGGCCGCCTGTGTTCAGCTTCTCCTTTGGAATGTTCTTATTTTCTTCTTCACAAACTGACTTCATTCACACTGTCTATTTGACAACACAAGACTAATTTTGGAGCCTAGCTCTTTTTGGCAGGAAAAGTTCATTACTTTTAGGCGGCTCTCCACACATTGCACAAATGTACTTGAAAAAGTAAAGTACGTCTGGTTGCCACACAGACACCATGAAATTGCCGGCAGCAATGAGTTTTCCGAGAGAGGTTTTGTTGATGCCATGAGGAAAGAGGCCCCCAGAGCATTTTGAGTCAGAGCTGCCAGAGAAACGTACGATGCCAAAGCACCTGGGAGGCCATGGACTTGATCGTTCCCGAGTTCCCAAGATGATCCTAATTTCCTAGGTTCTGTGAACGCCCGTCAGGTTTTCAAAGTGACGGAAGTCTGGCTGTACCACACTTACTAGGCATCATCTCAGTGCACTTAGGGGAGGAGCCCTGCTGTGGTGCTTTGATTGACTGGGCTCTGACCTGCACGGGGTTTTCCTGCCACTGGATCCATGAAGTCAGAGCTGGGCGGAGGTGAAAGGGCCTTCCCTCTGCTCCTTCCTTGCTCTGTAAGTGCGTGTCTGAGTAGGGGAGGGGGAGTTTGCAAGAGCCTCCTCTGTCGCAGGCCCCGACACACACTCATCTCCTCCCCTTGGTTTGTTTGTCCCTGTGCTGGCTTTGGATGGTGTCCCCTCACAGTTCACATCCACTTGGAAGCTCACAAGGTGACCTTATTTGGAAATAGGGTCTTTGCAAAATGGGATTTAAGATGAGGTCATTCTGGGTTGGAGTGGGCGGCCGTTGTCCTTATGAGGCCTCGTGACAGCGAGTGGAGGGGATCCGTGCAGCACCAGGGGTTGCTGGGGACACGAGGGGACAGGCCCTGCCAACACCCTGATTTCAGACTTTGGGCTTCTAGGATCCTGAGACTGAGCTCCTGTCTGTTAGGCCAGCTGGCTTGTGGTGTTCTGTTAACGCAGCCCCACCCGCCATTGTACGCCTGTGTCTTCTCTGTCCGTTTCATACAGGTTGCAGGCTGCTGTTCGTACTGGGTCTCCTCTTGTCCTGCCTGATTTAGGAGCGGCTAATGGCCTCTGCTCGTTTCCCTTCCTGTCCGAGGCTCTGTAGGAGGCCTGTGGCCCCAGACCCAGAGTGTGGGATGGTCGGAGCCCCTGCCCGGCTGTGACGCCTGGTCTTTCCCGCAGTGGATTGGGGTGGATATTGGGCGTCTAGAGTTCACATTGTTGACCGCTCAGCCAGTTTCTGGCCACAGCTTCCGTGCTTGCTTCAAGCTCCCTTCTCTGCGGTTTGAGAAGCGTTGTCAGAGAAGAAGACAAGCCAAGCAATCCCTCTTCTCCTCCCCCAAGCCCTGACTTCCACGACGAGGGCTCGAGCCCAGGCAGAAGCGGACCCACCGGCTCTCGCCGTAGCTGTTCTGCGGAGGGGCGAACGCCAGCCTTGGAGGAGCAGCCTCTGTGCTTAGAAGGAGGGCACGGGGTGGGGGTGATAGCAGATGGGGGAGTTCAGGGCTTCAGGCTGGCTTAGTGATTCCAGGGTGCCCTGAATGCCAGTGGCTTCCACCAGCGTGGCCTGGGGAGGGGGCTTGGAGAACTGAGATGGAAAACGTTTTTGTCTAGAGTGATAAGGGCAGAATGCCGTATTTCACCAGGAATTTGAGTTACCTTGGAATACTCTCCCCGACTTACAACCTTACCACTTGTTTTAGGTGCCTGTGCAAGAGAAGAGTTCTTAGCCATGTATTTTGGGGCCTGTGTGGATCAGAACGGTCCCTATTTGTGCCTCTCCTGAGGGGAGGAGCTTTGTTTTGGGGGACAGAGTCTGGGGTTTTCTTGGTTGGGCGCGTTGTGACAGCACCCCTGTGGAAATCTAGGCGACCCACACGGCTCAGGTTTTCTTCTGTCTCATCGAGTCTTGGGGTGACGTTCTCTGAATGGTGGTGATGAGGGTGCCACCTCCAGGGGCTGGTGATGCCCCAGCACAGCGCTGAGCTCACCCCAAGTGCTCAGGGAAGGTGAGCTGTCATCGCTAACTAGCTGAGTCACCTGCTGGGCCCTTCTAGACCTCAGTCTCTTTACAGAATGAAGGACCGAGGCCCGGTGCCTTTGTGGGTTTCTGCTGAATAGGGGAGTCTCTGTCATGTCGCATCCATCAGGTTGGCTTGGACAAGCAGCCTGGCATAAACATTACAACCTTTACAAAGTCACATTCTGAAGGCAGTGATTCCCAAGACGAGGTAGATGAGATGAGTACTCCAAGCTGCTTAGTCTCTGGGGGTATAGTGATGTCAATTTTTAAAATTTGAGGTGTTTTTGAACCACGAAACAGAAGCTGTCTTGCAGAATCACACAGTGATGTTTCTTTTGTTAGGATATTTGTGTGAATTAATCTTCTTTCCATTTAGGCCACTGGAATAAAGTTATATCTAAAACATTGATTTAAGGCTCAAAGAAAGCTGCAACTTTCTGGAACAGAGCCTAGACTCTGCAATTAAACTGAGTACTAGGAACCGCTACCAAGAAAACCCCCTAATGGAACATTCTCATGCTGCTCGGGTCCCTTTTAAGGGCCCTTTCAGAATCTTCTGAAAATCCATTGTAATTTTTCTTACAGGTTTGGCTACTGACTTTTCTAGTTTACATCAGATTAGAGAAAACAAGGGGAGAAGGAGGGAAGGAAGCTTTATGAAAAGCCTGCTGTGTGTGCCAGGGACCTGGCATGAGCTTTATTATGCCCATTTTACAGATGGGGAAGTGTAGAGGGTCAGAGAGGGAAGGTAATCTGTTGAAGTTTACCCAGCTGTGAGGTAGTGGAATTAGGATTCGAACCTGTGTTTGCTTGTCTGCAAAGCTTTCCCACTCTTGGGTGTGGACACCTGCATGGTGACAAAGGGCAGTCTGACTTCAGAGGGTGCACGAAAAAGCTCATTCGAACCTAGAACCTAAGACCATATAGGGTACTCACTGGAAGATCAAATTGTGTCCCATGCCTCCTGTTTGAGAAGGTGAGAAAGTACAGCCCCTCAGTATTTGCGGGGATTGGTTCCAGGACCCCCCGTCAGATACCCGAGTTCACGGCTGCGCACGTCTGCACACGAAGCCCTCTGGGTCTGCGGATCCATGTCTGCGATCGTCAATCACACATACGGAGCGCCAACCGTATATGCTGCAACACTTTAGAAATGTTGGTGGTTCCAAGTTACTTTATAAGTTTTGGTAGTTGTGGGGTGTTTCTGTTATCTGGGAAATTCGTCTGGTGGAACACCTTGTCTTCTAATGGTGCTGGTGAGTGGGGTTTGGCTGTTTCATTTTCGTTCTTCCTTGGTGACGTTAAGAGGCTAGGAGAGAGGCATGGTCGTAGGCCGGGGGTGTTTGCTCGTTTTTAGGGTGCATGTTGATCTCGTTCTCCTGGGAGTGCTTTTGAGCAAATCGGTGTTTGGGCCATGGCTGCCGCTTTCTCCTTTGGGTGTGTGAGCATTGCTCTCTGCCCGTTCCCTGACTCTCTCTTGCGGTGCTACCGAGTGAAAGCACGCAGCCTGCCGGGCGGTAGTTGTCAGCGTGGTCGGGTACCTGTGCAGGAGGGGTCACGGCCACCGGCTTGGAGTAATCCATCTGCAGTTTCTATGGATGAATCATTCATGAAAGCGGTTTTCCATCCCGCTCACTGGATGCAAGCTTTTCTTGCAAAGTTGATTAAAAAAAAAATTTAACCTTTTCTTTTTGCCTCTTTGCCACTGTTTTGTATGAATCCCAGTGTTGTTTTTTATTTTTTTTGTAAATTCAAAGGAATAGGCGTTCCTAGCTTGAATCATGATGTGATGTGATGAATTCTGTAAACGAAATCCATGAAGATCATTGATTGTGGACTTGGAAATGTCTAGCAGGCTTGAACGTGGCACGTGGGCTGGGTAAGTGTGTCTGTATTCGTGCCCCACGTAGTTGGAGTCCTGGTTCTTCCTGCTACGTAGGTTTTAAACAGCTCCCTTGAGATTTTATCCAGTTTAAACATTCAGAGTATGTTGCAGTGTTTGTGTTTGAGAGGAGAAAATATGTGTGTTTAACATTCAGGGTTGGCAAGCTAAGGCAGGCTGGCCTTTCCAAGCCCACCTGTTTGATCCCTTACCCCCATCTCTGGAACAACTTTTGCGGGAGTGTTCTGTGCTTTTCCACTGTTTCTGAATTTTAGCCACGCAGAAAGGGAGACGTACTAAAATCACGCTCGATCTGTCTGGCCCATGGCGCTTCTTGAGGTTTAGCGGAATGAAATTTTGTCTTGTCCTCCCAGTGACCCATTCTGCTAAGGCTTTGGAGACCCAGCTGAGTTGCACCTTTGGATGTAATCGTGGGGTTTTGTGCCCTCCTACTGGCTGGTGGGGCAAACTGTCAGGCTCCCCTTGTTTCCTTTGCTGTGGGAGCAGAACAAGGTTCCCCAGGATTTGACGTTGGGGAGATGCTGCAGGTTATTGAAGCAGCAGCTAAAGGCTTCGCATGTCCCAGCCCTACCCTGGGGTTTATCCCAGTGACAGGTTTATGAAATAGAAATACAGATATATAGCCTTCTCCGAGATTGCCTTGATATGTCTGTCTGTCTAGAAAAGCACATCCAAATACTTTTGAAGGTCGTGTGCCAAATTAAAAACTCAACTGCTAAAATCTCGTCTGTATATAAAAAATATATTTCCAACCAGATTTCCTCCAGACTTTTGATCAATCTCAACGGACCTCTATAATCTTGCACATGAAGTATAAGTAGATAACCATATAGTAACAGTAAAGTGTCCTAACGGGAACACCAGTGCAGCATGAGCTGTGATGAACAGTTTCGGAAAAGCCTTCATTTTCTGATACTCAAAGTGAGAAAGTGACCTCATATTCTAGTACAGCGATTGCCCTAAGGGTTGTCTGTGCCCATTTCATCCTGCAGTAATTGAGGCTCAGAGAGCTCATGTGCTAGACAGCTAGTGAGTGGCCGAAATGACGTAAAATTTTCTGGGGAAATAGATCCAAAGATGAACCAGCGTGCACTGAGCACCTAGGGTTATATCAGCGATAGTAGGTGCTAAAGCATATTGACCCAGGAGCCTGTCTGCTTGATGTAGAAGCGTTTTGGGGGCATCGTGGGGCTCTTGAATTAACCGGCAGCCAGAGTGTTGAGAATTGACACCTGCTTCCTCTCCAAACAGCTCATCCAACTCAACAACCAAAAAACAAACAACCCAATCGAAAAATGGGCAGAAGACCTTAATAGACAGTTCTCTAAAGAAGACATACAGATGGCCAACAGGCACATAAAAAGACACTCAACATCATTAATTGGAGAAATGCAAATCAAAACTACAATGAAGTACCACATCTGCTGGTCAGAGTGGCCGTCATTAAAAAGTCTACAAATAACAAATGCTGGAGAGGGTGTGGAGAAAAGGGAACCCTACACGGTGGGGGGAATGTAAGTTGGTGCAGCCACTATGGAGAACGGTATGGAGGTTCCTTAAGAAACTAAAAATAGAGCTACCATATGACCCAGCCATCCCACTTGTGCGCACACACCTGGACAAAACTATAATTCACAAAGATACATGCAGCCCTGTGTTCATAGCAGAACTATTTACAATAGCCAAGACATGAAACAACCTAAATCCAGTGACAGATGAATGGATAAAGAAGATGTGGTACAAGTATACAATGGAATACTACTCAGCCATAAAAGAGTGAAATAATGCCATTTGCAGCAACGTGGATGCAACCAGAGATTATCATACTAAGTGAAGTAAGTCAAAGACAAATACCATATGTGGAATCTAAAATATGGCACAAGTGAACTAATGTACAAAACACGTGGAGAACAGACTTGTGGTTGCCAAGGGTGGGGGAGGGATGGAGTGGGAGTTTGGGGTTAGTAGATGCAGACTGTTATATTTCAGATGGATAAACAAGGTCCTACTGTTTAACAGAGGGAACTATATCCGATCTCCTGGGGTAAACCATAATGAAAAAAATGAAAAAAATTGTATATACGTATGAAGCAGTCACTTTGTTGTACAGAGATTGGCACAGCATTGTAAATCAACTGAACTTCAATTAAAAAAAAGTCGGGGGCTTCCCTGGTGGCGCAGTGGTTGAGAGTTCGCCTGCCGATGCAGGGGACGCGGGTTCGTGCCCCGGTCCGGGAGGATCCCACATGCTGTGGAGCGGCTGGGCCCGTGAGCCATGGCCGCTGAGCCTGTGCTCCGCAATGGGAGGGGCCACAGCAATGGGAGGCCCGCGTACCGCAAAAAAAAAAAAAAGTCGGCACTTGGAGAGAACGGGCATGTGCTGAGGATTCCCTGGTGACTGAGGGTGTTTCAGTTGTTCATGAACGGTTCTTGGTGGTTTTCTTTTTAAAATCTAACTTCATCACTTTTAAAAATGAACCCTTGGTTGTGGACCAGGGGTGTGTTATGGGCTCTGTGACGCTCACGTTCAGGTCTCTCTGCTCTGGATTCAGGTAGGTGGGCAGGTGCTTCCCCGGATGGAGGCTGAGTGGTGCTTTGCAGCTTCTGAGACGAGCACCCGACCCAGCCAAGCCTGGTTTGTCAGTGTTTTTCGTTTTCTTATGCAACAGCTTCTCTCTAAAAGGACACAAAGGAGGAAATGGGAGGCTGGAGGGCAGCGTTAAGGTTCTTCATTCCAAGCAGCAGGCAGTGGGCCCCCTGTTGCTGCTTAATGAGAGAAGAGAGAAGGCCATCCGATAGCCAGTGATCACCTTCACGTGATGACTCAGCTCGGTGTAGAAATTCCATCTGCCTAAGATTTGAATATCTTGTTTTTATTTAAAAATATTAAATGGATTTATTTGCAATCTTTTTTTATAAGTAGGTGAGGGATTTATTATCTTGTTATACAACAAACCATGGTGTCTTATTTTTTAGTTTTACCTGTACTATCTATAAATATCTTCATTATATCAAGTCTCTTTCTCTGAATAAGACATCAACTCTCTTAATTTATTAAAGCATTTAAACAGTTTTTGTGTCTTTTTTTTTTTAACAACTTTATTGGAGCATGTTTTTGTGTCCTTTTAAGGAAAATTCTAAGCCAAGATTTAGGTCTTTATTACTAATGATGGCAGCTTTCTTAGAGTCAGTTTACAAAAACACAAACACCCCTGCATTTTTGCTTTCTGTAAGAATGTTGTTTCTTAGCTTAGGGGAATAAAATGTCATTTTTAAGAAAAAAATTTCTTACTAAAAGCAGTGCATAGATTGATTGCTGGTACAACCTAGGAAATATTAGGTGTAGGTGTGAAGGGAGAACCGCACATACGTACATTCATACACACGTATTCCTGTGTATACACACATATAGATATTCCTTTTTTAATGAGCCGCTGGCAGTTGTGAGACATCATTTCCACAAAGCCGGTTTTAACCTGCACCCTTGAGCAGGGCTGCCCGCGTGGCCTGGAGCGCTGGGGGCCTGGAGGTCAGGCTGGTCACCGTCCCCTTGGCTCCGGGGCCCTCGGGTCCTCACTTCCGTGTGGCGCCCCGTCATTCCCCGTTACAGGGTGAGAAGCAGCGTGACCGCCCTTGGGTTAGGTCTCCCAACTCCTAAGCAAGAGAGAGGCTTGCCGGGGTCTTTGAGGGAAAAGCAGCCCCAGGATCTGTTAGTCTCCGTGAACTCAGGGACCTGTGAAGAAAGTGTGGTTGCAGCTTTCTATCAGGAAGGTCAAAGACGACTTGGAAAGGTCCTGCTCCTGGGCCCACAGCTCGGCCCGTGGGTGCAGGCCGCGTACGGTCACTGTTTTGGGGATGGGCTCTTTGGGGGCGTGGGCAGGGGGAGAAAATAAGGTTTGGCTGCACATCCCAGGAAGAAGCCAGAAACCTCAGAGTCACTTGCCCAGAAGGAAATCCCCCGACACGCGTCAAGAGCTGAACCACTTTGCCTGCTGGCTCAGGGCAGAGCCAGCTGCGGTCAGAGGTCCCGGGCCAGCTGGCTTTGGGGCCCCGGGCTCTGCACACACAGGGATCCCCCATGTGCCTCACAGGTCAGACCGAGAGCCCCTCGTGTCAGTACCAAGGATTGCCCTTCGGGAAATGGCCTTGAAGGACTTGCCATTCGAGGAGTGAGTTGTTAGCAGAGCAAAGGCAGCCGGTGAGCGAGACTCGGAGACCAACGTGAACGACTTGAGAGAGAGGAAACGGTGAGATTCAGACGTGGGAAACACCCCCCCCCCGCCCCCCCGGTCAGTCCCCTCCTGGGCCGAGGAGGCCCCTCGCACCTCGCAGTGTCCGTTCAGTTAGCCCTGTAGGCTCTATTTCCAGTGAGAGAGGAAACACAGGCTTTTCTAAGCACTTAGGTTTGGCCTATATTTGGTTACCCGTTTTTTTGGTTTCTTTTGTGTAACGTGTTGCCCGAGTTCTAGACCATGAGGATATATTAAATAAAGAACCTTATTTTGGACGTAGCCTCTAATTTCTGCAATTTCATTCTCGCTTCGCGGTTGCCGACCTAATATTTATTTCCCTGATCTTTGTGTCCCATGAGCAGCGTTCATCCGAGCGGAGTTTATCTTATGTTGGCGGCATCCGGAAGTGATGCCTCACAGAGAAGGAGTGGATGCCCTGCTGCATCACGTAGGTTCTGCACTCTGTTCTCGGGCCACTTGTCTGTCTCTGAGAGTGTGTGTCATCGCTGACTGTGTGTTGTCTCTGCGCAGGTGAGCTCGCATGTCCTGGGTTATTCATCCCACCCAGGGCCCGTGTCTGGCACATAATAAATGCCCAGCAACGGGATATTGAATGGAGTTGGGTTGCAGCGATGTGTCACAGACAAGACATTCACAGGAAAATACCATCATCACAGAGCAGAACTAGACTTTTCAGCCCTCCGTGATTTTAGGGGAGAACAAATATAAAACACCTTTTCAGACTGGTGAATCCAAATGAATTTGAAATATCGAGTGGACCGTTTTCTAAGCTTTACGCGTCTGGAACACAGAACAGTGAAAGTGATTGTTTTAAATGCGGTGAAGAGCTGGAAATTGGATTTCTTACATCCCCAGAGGGAACTGTGTCTGGCTGCATTCTCCTCTCATCCCATCCCTATGTGCTTTCGTAAAAAGGTCTGGCAAAGTCAGCCTGACCTTTGGGGAGAAAAGGGCTTACCTGCGGGGTCACCGAACAGCTCGTGGGTGTGGGTGGGGCAAACTCAGATTCAGTGACTCAGGGGGGTTTAGAGAAGAAAGATGAGGAGTCAGAAGCAGCAGAACTGCTTCAATCAGGTGGATCAGTAAAGCTCAGGGGACTTCCCTGGTGGTGCGGTGGTTGAGAATCCGCCTGCCAGTGCAGGGGACACGGGTTCGAGCCCTGGTCCGAGAAGATCCCACATGCCGCAGAGCAACTAAGCCCGTGCACCACAACTACTGGGTCTGCTCTCTAGAGCCCTCAAGCCACAACTACTGAGCCCATGAGCCACAACTACTGAAGCCCTGCACCACAACTACTGAGCCTGCGCTCTAGAGCCCGTGAGCCGCAACTGCTGAAGCTTGTGCGCCACAACTACTGAGCCTGCGCTCTAGAGCCCATGAGCCGCAACTACTGGGCTCACGTGCCACAACTACTGAAGCCCGTACTCTGTGCAACGAAGACCCAACGCAGCCAAAAATAAAATTAAATCTTTAAATAAAAGAAAGCAAGCTTAAAGTTTGTTTACAACCGCAGAGGCAGCCGTGGCAGCCGCCTCGGAGCCCAAGCTGGGCGGTAGCCTCTGGAAGCCCGAGCTCCTCCCGCCAGGCTCGGGCGGACGTCCCTGCGTTTGCTTGTTGCGGGTAACAGGGTGGAAGTAGTCTGAGTCATTACTTATGGTCCAGGAGTGCTGTTAGTATTTCTCCAATTTGCTCTTGTTTTTCAAGGGAACAGAAATTCATCATCAGGTGTTTCCACAAAATTGACTTCATATTTCCTTCCCAGGTTTACTGCTCAGTTGCCGGAAAGTAGGGAAGAGTCTCAGAGTTTAGGGCGAGGCGCTGGGAGGGAGTGTCTTCAGACGAACGAAATTCCAGGTCACATCAGCGCCTGCAGACGCTACCTCCCACCAGACTCCTTCGTGCAAAGGAGGTTTCAGGAAAAGAGGCGCAGCTCCCTTGGGGTCCTCTGGATCCCAGATATAAAGTCGCTGGAGAATCGCAGCCTCCACCTGCAATGATGAGAGGTCATTTTTCAATTTCCAGAGAAACTGGCTCCTTTTGAAGAGGCAGCAGCTGCTTCTGCCACCACCTGAAGCCCCTGAGCCCAGACTTGGCGATGAGCAGGTTGGACGAGGCGCCCTCTGTCCGCGGCCAGGCTGGGGTCCGCGCCCGGAAAGCATACTTTCACTCCGCTTTCTTACCAGGGAGCCCGTCGGCGTCTCGTCCCCCGCCCTCCGTTCTGCCCCAGCATCAGATGCCCCTGACTGCACAGGTGGGCCGTGCCCTCTGCAGGCGGTCCTTAGACCTAGACGTGGGGTCGGTGTAGCTGTGGTGCCCGCACCTGCTCCGTCTGCCCGGGGCCGGGATTCCCGCTCTGACCGGCCTCCAGCCTCAGCGTCCTTGCCCCCAGACCTGCTCCGTCACACCTGTGCGCATTGCGGAGCTCGTCCCGCTCAGCTCACCTGGAGCCCTGCTGCCCATCTGCTTCTCAGCTGGAGCTGCTCGGCCCGGTTCAGGCCCGTCTTCACACCCGGGCCGCAGCACACCCAGCCTTTCACAGAGGCCCGTGGTAACCACGGGGTCCCCCTGTGCAGCCAGTCTTTGCCCCCTTACTGCTCAAATCCAGGCGTGATGGTCGGAAGAATCAGAGCATTAGAATGACTATACCGGCACCGAAAATGAGAACCCCAGGAGCTGCTGTCATGTGGAGCTGACCAGCCCCGAGGCTGGTGTCCTGGAAAAGCTCCAGCCCTCACACCAGCCTGCGGGGTTGGAACGCAGCCTCCCGGTGATAACTGACTGCGATTTCCTCCTGTATGCCTGCTGTTTGCTCATCCGCAATAAAGTCACTGAGCGAGAGTATCTGGAGACGGTTACTGTTCCTCCTCTTACGTGACTGATCCCGTTCAAGCGTGAGCGCCGTACAGCCTGACCGGGAGACCATTCTGCAGCCACAACCCAGGTTAGGAAAGTACAGCGCCCGCCGTGCGAGTGACGTTAGCAAAACCTCTGATGACGTCGTCTCTCTTGGTCTCGTGTGTGTGCGCACGCGCACGCGTGAGGGCTTTCAACGGTCGAGGCGGACCCTGGACCACTGGCCGCGTGGCTCTCCTGCCGGCGCCCCGGGAGCTCCGTGTCAGCGCCGTGGTCGGTGGAGGAGTTGAGCCGGTGGATGCTGATGCTGCTGGGGCTGCCGCGTGCGCTTAGCAGCCGCAACGAATCCCACGGGGAAGGAAGGACCCAGGTTGCAGCTTCCGACTTCATACTCCGCCTTTAGGTTTAAAATGTGCCTGAAAGTAAAGCTCCCCCGGCCCTGCCGGGGAGTCCTCTTCAGATGTGCTGACTGTACCAGAAGTTTATTCCTTGCAACTTAGATGGTCAAGAGTGACAAACTTTTCCTAGACAGGACTATTGCAGTGGATGGCTGCGGTTGAATTCGGTGGTGTTAGGATTTCGAGGTGGATACGCAGACTCTAAGGTTGATGTGGAATCTGTGTCACGTGGAGTATGGGGTGCCTTCCCCAGGATTTGCACCCACCAGTTTTCCAGGCTCCACCTGAACAGCCAGCTCTGGTGACCACTCGGTTCTCCCCTCAGCCGCTTCCACTCCAGCAGCCCTTACATCATCTTCTGCAGGTGGCTGACATCTGATACCCTGTATCTTCCACGCTTTGGTCCTATAGGGTTTCCGACCTCTCAGGACAAACAGAGCTAGCTTAATCCCCCCTGCAAAGACCAGACTTTGAAGTATTTGCAGACAGCTCCCTGGAGGCTGAGCCTGCCCTTTTGGGCGGATGCCGGGTCCCCTGAGGCTGCGGTTCTGGGTCTCACCATCTTCCTAGCCTGGAGATAACCTAAACCAGGGAGTGTCTGCAGGGACACAGGGACGCAGGGCCTCGGGAGGAATAAAGACTTGTGTGGTACATCTTCTCCATCCTGGATTGTCTACCTCTGTTAATGCAGCCCCTCTCCTAGTAGCTCTTGGGGCAGCCCCACCTCATTGTTAATTGTCCTGATTAAATACCTTCTTCTCTTCACCTGTGGTCCTTCTCTGCACTCCTGTAGTTTTGAGGTCAGGTGTGGGAATTTGAATTATCCTTATTGCTTGATGGCATCTCGATGGTGTCTAGCTTGTGAACCACCCTAGTCTAGCTTTGGATTTGGGGGGATTTGTTTGGCCTGCCAGGACGTGTACTGTCTTTCCCAGTTTCCCATTTTCTGCCCATTTTCCCACCTGGGAAGATTGCCTGATGTGGGTTCCCCAAGGTCTAGAAGGTAAAGCCTTTTGTCTGTCTCTGCCTCTCGTGAGCTGGTCTCCCTCCCGGCTCTCATCAGGGGATGCATTTCCCCTCTCCTGCTTGTCAGAAGGTCTGTACAGATATAGGTATTTGCTCATTATAGGTATTGATTAAGGTCCATGGAATTGAGCGCCATCACACATAAGGAACGAGAGATTTTGATTGCTGTTGATGAAAATGTAAAGGAAATGCATGTAGTTGCCCGTGGTGGGTTTAATTTTATCCGCTTTTCCACCAGCCCTGGACTGGAGAGGCCGTGGTTTGTGACCCCCCTCCGTGGCAGTTTGACCCGTTTTGAGACCAACATGGTCGCACTTTGGGGGTCTTTGGGGTTGAGAAGGGGGGCAGGCTGAAGCTCTGTCAGCTTGTCCCTGGGGGCGTGTGCCTCTCTGCCCTCCTGTCCTGCCGGGCCAAGGAGCCTTTGTTCTGTATGCACACTCATCAGAAACCACCCGAGAACATATTTCAAATATCCACGAAGAGAGCCATTTCAAAGAAAATTCAGAAAAGAAAAATCCAGAAAATCTAGGGGAAAACACGTCTCAAAAGAATAAAAACACGTTAATGTTAAGAAAATTATTTTAAATTTGGAAATAAGGCATTATGGGAAAGGCATGGCCTTTCATTGTTGTTCAGAGGCTCTGTGGAACGAGGCCAGCCAAGGGCTGTTTATTTTGAGTGTTATACTTGTTTCTGTTCGATTTTAGCTTTTTTAAAATAGCAAAGTTCTCATCACATGGAAAAGTTTTTTCGTATCTATAGGAAGTGATGGATGTCAACCTTACTGTGGTCGTCGGGTCACCGTGTCAGTCAGTCATTAGGTTGTATACCTTAAACTTATACGATGTTGTGTATCAGTTGTCTCTAAATAAAACTGAAAGAGAAATAGTTTGAACACAAACAGGAAAGCAAAAAAGCTTTGAGACATAATTCCCAATACACAGTCATTTGAATTCACATGATATACGATCACTCAAATATCATTTGAAGTCTACAGTGCAGTCAGTGGTTTCTAGTATTTTCAGAGTTGTGCAAACACTAACACCATCTATTTTAGAATGTTTTCATCCCCCCAAAAGAAACCTGTTAGCGGCGACCCCCTCCCCTTCGCTGAGGCAGCAGTGCGCCTCTTGGTGGACTGCAGTTCTTGTTGAGCCGGCCCTGCGAGCTCTGTGCCGTCCTCATCCGCGAGGTGGACAGTGCGTGCATTTTCACAGGTGCACCGTTCTCTTTAGTAGCCGGCTTTCCTTCTGTCTCGAACCGTGTCTCAGACATTTACCGGCTTTAGTGAGTTTGTGTGGCTGCGGAGTGTTGTATCAGGTGGACACCTGGAGACCTACATCTCCGTTGTTGGACTCTTAGCCGTTTTCCTGTTTTTAGCTCTTACAGATAATGCTGTTATAAACCTCTCTGTGCCACACATCTTTGTGCATATATGATCATTTAAAAAAATGAATTGTGAAGTGTGGAATTGCTGGTATAAAAAACCAAAAGTTTTTAAGCAGATGACAAGGAGATGTTATCGCAGGTCTGATTGTTCTTTTTTGTTTCTTTTGTTGTTTGGTTCTTGTGCTTGTCTCTGTTACTGTCCTCAAGCTTTACAGAGCTGTGTTTTCTCATTTCTGTGTAGACCCCCGTGGCTGAGCCCTCAGCACCGTGAGTGATGGAATTGTATTAAATACGTACCTGATAGGTCACACTATATAACAAGACAAATTTAATTCTTTTTAAAAAAATTTTTTATTGGAGCATAGTTGATTTACAATGTTGTTTCAGGTGTACAGCAAAGTGAATCAGATATACATATCATATGTCCACTCTTTTTTAGATTCTTTTCCCATATAGGTCATTACAGAGTACTGAGTTCCCTGTGCTATACAGTAGGTTCTTATTAGTTATCTGTTTTATATATCATAGTGTGTGTATGTCAATTCCAATCTCCCAATTTATCCCTCCGCCCCCCTTTCCCCCTTTGGTAACCATAAGTTTTCTACATCTCTGACTCATTTCTGTTTTGTAAATAAGTTCATTTGTACCATTTTTTAAGATTCCACATATAAGCGATATCATATGTATTAAGACAAATTTAATTCTAAATGTGTGCTTACTAATTTCCTCTTATGATGATTCAGAAAGCATTATGTAGGATAGCTAGCTAGCGGGAAGCAGCCACGTAGCACAGGGAGATCAGCTCAGCACAGGGAGATCAGCTCAGTGCTTTGTGACCACCTGGAGGGGTGGGTTGGGGTGGGTGGGAGGGAGGGGATATGGGGGTATATATATATATATATATATGTGTGTGTGTGTGTGTGTGTGTGTGTATAGCTGATTCACTTTGTTATACAGCAGAAACTAACCATTGTAAAGCAATTATACTCCAATAAAGATGTTAAAAACAAAAGCATTTCAGGATCTTTTAACTTGTTACTATGAATATCATCTTTAAAGTTATATTTTTAGTTAATGGTTGAGAAATTGAAATAAATGTAGATGAACAAAAGGGGGAAAAGTGAAATAAAATCTTCCCAAACACCGTCCCTTTACCAGTTTGGTCTGTATCTTTGTAGACTCTTCCCCGTGCACAAACATGTACAACTTCTAAAATCAGTAAACAGCTCTATATCACGATTGTTGTCAAATGCAAGTTTTTAAAAAAGTGTTATGTATAAGTGTAGATTAAAAATCACTCTGGTGTCAAAATTCTGGATAACAATTTACCTTTTTTTTTTTGGCTGCGCTGGGCGGCTCATGCAGTCTTAGTTCCCCACCAGGGATTAAACCCGGGCCCGCGGCAGTGAAAGCACCGTGTCCTAACCACTTGACTGCCAGCGAGTTCCCAATTTACCATATTGCTAAACTTATTTTGTCTTATATTTTCTGGCATGCAATTTGGAAATGTAATACTCATTTTGTAAGGTTGACTTTTTTTTTTTTTAATTTTCCTTGCTGCTCTCTGCCCAGTGTCCTTATTTGTATGAAAACGTTCCCGGTTCCTTTGTCTCGAGTCTCTCCCCAGCCCTCACCATTTACCGGTGGGCATATGGAATCCTTTGGACACCTTCAGATTTCCTTTTTGGAAACTTCTTGCCTCATTGCTTTGTAATTATGTTGTGTTCCACATCCCTGATGCTTTATTAGTTCCCGACATACTTGATAAAAGAGAGGTAATTAGTGTATTATGGCTTCTTGTGAACTGTTGTCCAAGATAAGTAGAGGGAAAATACTTGATGGGTAAAAATTCACATAATAATGTGGACTGATTTTTCTTTTTTTGGTCACGTAAGCTCCATGTAATCTAAAGAAAGTGAAAGTGTTTTATTTAGGGAAACTTTCTGCCGATATTTATCTCTAAGAATTAAAAACTGCCACTGCCTTGTGGCCGCCCTCTAATTTCAGAAGTACTGTTGTACCGTGTTTGCCGTTGTGTCCTGAGGTTTCTAACTAAACTTTAATATCCTCCTTTCATTCGGAGACAGTTCTCACCCCCATTCCAACATTGATTGAAATCAAAGCCAAACCAGAACATTAAATATGAAACACTTTTTCCTTAACGTTACCCGCAGATGCTTTGTAATCACGTCATGGCTAGAACAAACAGACGAAAGAAAGCGCTGGATTGTGAAATGAGAGTGTTTCCTAAAGGATTTGGAGCAACTTCGTAACTTCCTTCTGTGAACCATGACCCAAAGTGGTGTGTTCTTGGTTGGTATGAAGCACGTTCCTTTCCAGCAGTGCTGGGGTTTTCCTGTGCCCCCTGCCTGCCCCATAGTGTACGTGAGGTGGCCGAAGCCTGTCTTCATGATTTCACGTAGATGTAACTGCAGACTCCGTCACTCACCTGGGGGGAAGTGTCCCTTGGCCTTTTGTCTTTTTTCAGCCCCCCAGCAGTATGATTTCTACCACGAGTCTTCTGTGCACTCGAGGCCTGGATCAGAGCCTTCTGTAGGCTTCGCACACTGGGAAGGCTTGGCTTTACCTACTTCCTGATCTTGAAATCGCCTATTTGTGACTCTGTTTTCCAAACTAGACTCAAAGCTCTCGGGGAGACCTGAGCCTTATCGATCTTTCCCATCATCAGGGCCCAGCGCCCCACGTGGGATGTGGCTTTTGCTCAGTAAATCTTTGTTGACCAGAATTTAACTAAACTGAATGCTTCTTGTCTGCTGCCTCTGTTTCTTTACTGCCTGCTTTCCTGCTACCCACTGTATTTTAAATTTTAATTAAAAAAAAATTTTATAGAAGTATAGTTCATTTACAGTGTTGTGTTGGTTTCTGGTATACAGCACAGTGATTCAGTTATAAATATATATATATATGTAATACTCTTTTTCTTATTTTTCATTAAGGCTTATCACAGGGTATTGAATGTAGTTCCCTGTGCTCTACAGTAGGACCATGTTGTTTATCCATTCTCTATATGATAGTTTGCATCTGTTAACCCCACACTCCCAATCCACCCCTCCTCCCACACCCTTGGCAACCACCAGCCTGTCCTCTATGTGACTCTGTTTCTGTTTCGTAGATAAGTTCATTTGTGTCGTATTTCAGATTTCACATGAGTGATATCATATTAACCCCTATATTCGATATCTCTTTTTACCACCACCCAAACCAGGACCTGTGTGTGACAATGACCCTCCAGTCCCTGATCTGATAGACTTGCCTCAGTCAGCTTCTTCCCGGTTCTTTGTGAGAGTGACGCTGTTGAAAACTTCCTTTTTGAAACGCTCCCGCCTTGCAGATTTGAGGGCTTCAGGCTCTGTTTGCTTCTCTCCGAGGCCAGTCTCTGCTCTTCCACTGATTCTTCTTCTTGCCATCTAGCAAGAAGTTCATTTCTTTCTTGGTATTGTTTTCAGGATTTTCACCATCTCTTCTCAGAAGAGGTGCGAGACACCTCTTCCTTTACATGTTGTTTTTCTTAACTGGACCCTGTGCTCCTTAAGGGCAGACACCGTCCTTGAACCTTCCTGCCTGGGGAGGATGCTGCTGGTTTCCAGCATCTCTTGTAGGCAGATGTCTGCAAAGAATTGTGCTTCATTAAACCCCAAGTCCTCCCGTGCCTTCCTGGCTTTTTACTGGCCACTTCACGGGTATTTGTGGAAGGAGTGGCCAAATGGACGAACATGCAGCTTTAGTTTGAAAGATTGATATAGATTATGAAATTTACAAACACCAGAGAGAGAGGCACGGTTCTTGGCTTTACCCCGACCTTCAGCTCGTAACCAAGTGGCTTGTTTCCTGAACAAATATGTGCTGAAGATGTTGACTCTTCACGAGGCTGCTAGGATATCAGAGCTTTCACTTAAGGATGAAATTGTAGCCTAGCATTAAACAGGAGAAGAATCGAGGTGGGGAGAGTCATGACCTCATTACCCACCTGCCCAGCTTCCTGCCCCGCCCAGAAGAAAAGCTTCCAGAGGGCACAGTTTGGAAACTACTGCGGTAGAGTCTGAACTCTCCTCTGAGGATGTTATTCTCGGATACTCGGTGATGTTTACTGCCTTCTAAGAAGGTGAATGCTAGAGTTTACTTCCCTGAGCTCCTCGACCCTTGAGGATGCCAAGTGCTTGTTTTCTGGGTGGTTTAATACTTGTGTGGGAACGTGTGTTATATCACCACTAAAGACTGAGCAAGTACTTGACATAATCAGCAAGTGTTCTACAGACAGGATCGTTGTTACAGTTTTGATTGCAAATACTAGCTGATGTATGAAGCAGAACATGGGGAAAAAAGCCGATGATTTCAGTTTGGGACTTCCGATGACACTTCTGTATTAAACCCTTTAAGGGTTCTGACTTTATTAAACTCATGAGCAAATGAGTCTGAACAAATTCCCCCAATATTTTTGAATTACACCATTTCCATTTCACCAGCAATTTAGGTTTGAAGTAACTTTTTTTTTTAAACCGACAGTCACCCATAATCTTTGTGGGCCCTTATTTTTCCCTGTGGAAGTGTGAACAGAACCCTAACTCCCGAGTTTGTTAATTGCTCACTGCTGCTTTGGACTTAAAACTGTCCTCAGTGTTCACCGGTGATGCAGGTATATTTTATAGACACAGATGTGCTGTTCCACGGAGCTGTTACAGCCTGCTCTTGTTCATCTCCCTTAGGTGAAATCTGAAGTTGTTTTTTTTTTTTTTAATACGTAAAGGCATACATTTATTTATTTATTATTTTTGGCTGCGTTGTGTCTTTGTTGCTGTGTGGGCTTTCTCTAGTTGAAGCGAGCGGGGGCTACTCTTCCTTGCAGTGTGCGGGCTTCTCATTGTGGTGGCTTCTCTTGTTGCGGAGCACGGGCTCTAGGCAGGCGGGCTTCAGTAGTTGTGGCTCGTGGACTCAGTAGTTGTGGCTCACGGGCTCTAGAGCGCAGGCTCAGTAGTTGTGGCGCATGGGCTTAGTTGCTCCGCGGCATGTGGGATCTTCCCAGACCAGGGATCGAACGTGTGTTCCCTGCGTTGGCAGGTGGATCTTTAACCACTGTGCCACCAGGGAAGTCCCTGAAGTTGATTTTTGTACGAAGCTTTACCTGGACACTGTAGACGTAACCTTCTCTTAGTAACTTGGGTTCCATTTGAGAAGCACAGTGTTGCTGTTTTCTTAAACACACACGTACCCATCTGAATACAATTTTCATTTATTGAATTATTTACTTTCTAGATACGGCCTTGGTTTATATGTGTGTATATGTAAGTTTTCTAGGGCTGCCATAACAAAGTACCACAAACTGGGGGGCTTAAACAGAAGTTCTGGAGGCTGGAAGTCCACAATCAAGGCATCGGCAGGGTTGGTTCCCTCTGCGGCTGAGAGGGAGAATCTGTTCCATGACCCTCCCCTGGTCTGAGGGTTTGCTGGCGATCAGGTACTTCTTGGCTTGTGGAAGCATCACCTGACTTCCGCCTTCATCTTCCCAGGACATCCTTCCTGGGTGCCCGAACTTCCCCTTTCTATAAGGGCACAAGTCATATTGGATTGGGGCTCACCCTACGTCAGTATGATCTTAACTAACTATATCTGCAACAACCCTATTTCCAAATAATTTCATGTTCTGGGGATTGGGGCTTCAGCATGAATTGTGGGGTATAGGAGGACACAGTTCAAGCCATGACAGTATGGCTAATGCCTGAAATGAGGAGATGACAGACATTGTCATTTGGCAATTCTGGTTAAGAGAGATGGGTAGAAATGACAACAAATTCCACTGAGTGTGCTTCAGAGACTTGAAAGACAACTGTTGCAAGATCGTAAATTCCGTCCTATGGAATTGTCTGATTATCCTTGACATAGTAGGTATAAAAGAAACTTCGTTTACACGTCTCTGCTCCGGTTTCTCTGATTAACTCTTCGTCAATATAGTGACATGATTTCTTCAGGGCCTTTGATCAATGGAGGGAGAAAAAGACCGTGACCACATTTAACTTGTGTTTTAGCCTTTTATTATGTATGTTTCCAAATATCTGCAAAAGTAGAGGGAATGAAGACCGTATGCCCATCTCACAGCTTCGGTAATTGTTGGCTTTCGCCAGTCTTGTTTCATTTATACTTTTTTTTTCTTTCTTTCTGGAGGCTGTTAAAGGAAATTGAAGACATCCTATTTTTTAAAGGTAAATGAAGGAGGTTACAATTTGTGACTATTAAAATTAAGAAAGGGAAAGGTAAAACTGCTCCATAATATAAAATATACCCTGGTTTCTGCATTATAACTGAAGTAGAAAAAAAAATGGGAGGTAAAGGGAGGAGGAGGGACAGGGAAGGTGTGAGAGACACCTCTTCCTTTACATGCTGTTTTTCTTAACTAGACCCTGTGTTCCTTAAGGGCAGACACCGTCCTTGAACCTTCCTGCCTGGGGAGTGGGGCTGGACGGGAGGTGCTTGATAAACATGTGCTGAGTAATTGAATGAGAGGGAAGTTCCCCCAAAGCCTTGCGCAGACCCACTGAGAAAAACACGTATTTGGCTATAGAGCCAGAGGAAAGGAGAGATCCCCCAGTTACTTGCCCTGACATTCAGTCCCAGTGCAGCATTTTCACAGCCCCAGCGAGAGAGAGGGTTCTCCCTGCTGCGTGCTGTGCCCCAGGCGAGATGGGATGAGTTAGAAGCGAGAGGTTCCGTCTACACTGTAGGAGATCCTTCTTCATTTGCATTGAGAATTGAAGCATGATTCCTAAGTGTATTTACCACCTTCCATCCTCCCAGGATTCTGGAGCTGCAGCTTCTTTTGCCTGCCATTCTTGGAAAGATTCGGGGTGCTCTTAGAACAAGTGGCATGCATTTTGCTGAAAGAGTACAGTCTCGGGTTCCTTACAGCCGGTAGACCTGTGCTCTTGTAAGTGAGTTACGTCAATGCAGAGGAGACAAGTCCTGTTCTGCTAAAATAAGGGGGTTCTAGACTGGTCTGTGGTTCTAGAGCCCAGTTCAACCTTACCTCCTTGCAAGTCCCTCACAAACCCCCGTTGAAGTCATTCCAGACTAAGAAATAAAACACTTAAAAATACTGCAGTGAGAGTGAACCCCAGTGTTAACTATGGACTTCGGGTGGTGATATGTCAATGTAGGGTCGTCCGTTGAAACGAATGCCCCATTCTGGTGGAGGACGTTGACAACAGAGACAGCTGTATGTGTGTGGGGACGGGGGGGTCTGCATGGGAAAGCCCTGTTCCTTCCACTCAATTTTGCTATGAACCTAAAACTCTTAAAAAAAAACCGTTAAAAAGTGTTGTAGAGAGAAGTCTGGTATTACGGACTTGATAAACCCTTGTGCAGAACGTGTGCAGTGTTTAAGCATCAAAACAAGGAAATCTGAAGGGCATCCTGGGTTGTGGGTGTTCAGATAGGGGCTCTTGTTGCCAGGGTAGGAAGGCTTTATGCCCTTAAGAAGTTACAAGGAAAGTTGGATTTCTAGATGATGTTAAAGTCGGCACAAAAGCACTGCAGATTTGAGCTTAACCATCAAACCTTAGGGTTTCGCTTCAAACACTGTTGCATGATTTGTCCCCTACTTTAAGGGAGGCTCTTGGTTCCATAACACAGATCAGCCTTTATACTACAGTTAAGGTAGTCAGATTTTATTACTGTATGTTGATAGTTGGCATCAGAAAAGGCCATTCCATTTCAGTTCTGAGTTGAATATGGGAAGAAGTTGAAATAAGGAAAGGAAGGAAGACTGGCTGTCAGCTCCCTGTCGGCATGTGCACGGCTGTCGTCTACATTCTTCCGTGACGCTGGGGCTGTGATGGGCCAGTAACCATCAAAGCTTAGCTTTATTCTGCGGCTGCAGAGGGAGCTTCTCTTCTGGAGACTCCTGTAGAAAATCCTTTCTTCCTTCAGCCCCTCCAGGCCCCCCGCGCTCTCTCCTCTCATACCACCACCTCCTTTCCACGTCACCTGCAGAGGTGGGTGTCCACAGGACCCCCCCTTCCTGGAGTCCTCACTCACTGCCTTGCCTTCAGCTGTCAGCCAAGTGATGCCTCTCAGACTGTCGTCTGTGGTCGTCAGCTGTCCCTTGACCCCCAGCTCTGAAGTTCTCTTGCTGCCTGACACTGTATCTTGGTGACCCGCCAGGACGTCATGCGCAACTTGTCGAAACCCGAGGCCCCTGTTCAAACAACGGCACAGGGAGAAGTCTCTCCTCCTTCAGCTAGCGTAATTCCCGTGAACAGCTGGCCCAGGCTGCGGGTCCCCAGGATTCTTTCCTGCCTCTTGGTCTCCTCCGTTCATTTCCACCACCTGCTGGTTCTCCCATTGTCATTCAGGCTCCTTTAGCTGCAGGTGCAGACAGCTCGGGTCCAGCTGGCGTTAGCCATAAAAAGCATGTATGACACGCGCTTCTGTATCCAGTGTATTAAATTAGATGGGATGTATGAAGGTACAGGTGTATATGAAGGAAGTGAAAATGTTAAAGGGTGTTCGACGGATCACGGACCTGGAGGGCGAGTGCCACACCGACACTGAGATCTGGTCTCTGTCTGTCTCTTCCCCCTTGGTCTTCTCTGCTCTTTTCACCTCAGGGCTCTCGTCTTGGCTGTAGCATGGCAACACTCTTGGCCTAGATCCTCTGGCTAAGAATGTGGGGGCCACCTCTGGCTCCCCTTCCTTCACACCTCGGGTTCAGTTCCTCAGCTCTTTCTTCAAAGTACATCTCAGTTCCAGCCAGGGAGGAGTGCAAGTGAGGAAGCATCCGTGGGACTTGGTGACGTTAGAGAGAAAGTTGAGAGGACGTTAAAGGTGATTCTTCTGGGGAGGGGCAGGAGGGGGCTGCCTGGTCAGAAATAGGAACATTAGGGGTTTTGACGGGGTCTGTTTGGGAGAACGTGCCCAAAGGCATAGGGGCAGAATCAGCGTGCGGCTGAAGGACGGCACTCCTTACACTATGTGATAAGCACGTCGATTGATTTGTTTTCATACAGCTTCAATGTGTATCACACGAGAAGACTGTTTTCATTTTTACAAATCTGAAACCAATACTTTTCTTTTAACGTGCAAGTATAATATAAGCTCAGTTTTTCATTGCTTTTCCTACAAAGCCGAAAGCAGCTCACTCGCCTTAGAGAGTTTCATTTCACTGCGTTCCGACGTGACGTTACCTTCCATTAATCCCTTCCAGCTAAGCAAAATTTAATTAAAACCATCTCACATGCCGACAGCCATTTATGTATTTAAAAAAAGGAACTCGCAGAAGCTCAGCTACCCATCTTCTGCTGTGAATGAAGTCAAACTATTAAATTTAGTAGGTTCCTTTTTGGAATTCAGGATTCGTTACATAATGGCTTTTACCCCATTAATTTTGGACAACAACGTTTTTATGCATCTGTTCCATGTTACCTGACTGTGAACTGAATTTGAAATGATATGGTCTCAAGACTTGGAGGTGAAAGGGAATTATTGTTTAAAAAGAAATGGAAAATGACACATCAGTATGTATTTTTTCCCCACAATGGGCGTGGCGATCTTTGTGAAGTGTGAGCAGGGATGATCCCATTTTGCGTGTCATGAAGTGACAAAGTGTCTCAAGGATTTGGTAGGAAAGCCGGGCTCACAGGGTGAAGGTCCTCGTTTCCATCGCTGGTACTGATGCTGACTGTTCGCATGTGAGATGCGAGAGTCAAAGGAGCGCATCTCTGATCCTACACGACTGTGAGTCCTTGGCCCTGAAACTCAGTTTTCCCTCTGTCCCCAGTGTGATCTGGCATGGACTGTGTGTAGAATCTTATGAAATGGAAGTAAATACTGCCTTGGTTTTGGAGCTGTGACTCCCCTGTGAACACAAGACAATCATAAATTCACATAAGCAAGACTCTGCAGCTGTGCCCCTTGTTTATAGCTTCATAAACGTCAGTCACTCTAGTTTGACGCATTACTTAAATTATATCGTGGTAAACTATACATAACATAAAATTTACCATTTTAACCATTTTTTTGTGTACAGTTCAGTGGCATTTAGTATAGGCACAAGGTTATACAATCATCACCACTTACCATTTCCAAAATCCTTTATCATTCCAAACAAACTCTACCCACCCACACCCCGCACAACCTCCGTTCTACTTTACGTCTCTACGAGTTCTAGGGATCTCATATGAGTGGAATCATACGGTATTTGTTCTTTTGCGACTGGCCTGTTGCACTCTGCATAATGTTTTCCAGGTTCACCCACGTTGTAGCAGGTGTCAGAATTTCCGTTTTAAGGCTGAATGATGTTACGTTGTATGTAGCGCACATTTTGTTGATCCGTCCACCTCTTGATGGACATCAAGGTTGTTTCCACATTTCACTACTGCAGTAAGTCTGTTATGAACACCAGGGCACAAATCTCTGCTTGAGATCCGCTTCCAGTTCTTTTGGTTTTACACCCAAAAGTGGAATTGTTGGATGGTAGGGTAGTTCTATGTTTAATTTCTTGAGCAATAGCTGTACTGTTGTCCACAGGGACTGTACCATTTTACATTCTTACCAGCAGTGGACAAAGGTTCCAGTTTCGTCTCATCCTCACCGTCACCTGGTGCTTTGTTTTCTTCTTTCTTTTAATAATAGCCTTCCCAGTAGGTATGAAGTAGTGACTAATCACCTTTCCTGTGTGTGATCGTGTTGGTGGCAGTTTTAAGGAGGAATTTGCATTGATGAGCAAGAAGCACTTGAGTGCAGCTGATTCCTTGTTATGTGGCATCAGTTCACCATATGCTTTTTTTCTTTTTAAGTAGAGCTCTGTGCATGAATGGAGGATGGAAGGCGTCCCTGGGCTTCGCATTTGCCCACAATCACTCTAGGAAACATTGTCCAGTGTCACGGGCTCCCAGTTGCCCATCTGTGTGACGATGACGTTTGACACAGAGACAGAGCACTCAGGTCCACCCCGTGTGTGTGATGGGCCAAGACTCGTTAGAGCTGAGCCCGCTCTTATCAAATTCGTGGGTGGGGGAACAGTCAGAAGGGGGTGTTGTTCCTCTGAGTGGATTTCAGCCCACCCTCTACTGGTTTTTGTTCTCTTGAAACTAACAATCGTGATTGAGAACCGCTGTGAACATCAACAGGTCAGCGTCACCACACACACCTCTATTTTTTTGGGGGGGGGGGGTTTTTTTTCGAATTCTCGAGCCAAACATAGGTGACTTATTTGTTCTGTATCTGAAGCATACTCTTGACAGATGGCGAAAACTCGCCTAATTTCCTTTCATTTCGCTTCCATAAGTAAGATGAGCGTGCAGTGTGGGTCAGGAGAATGGGTATTCTCAGTTTTAGAGCAGGCAGCATTGAGAGTCGCTGTCTGTCCAGGCCTGTGGCCTGGATTACTTCTTGTCCTCCGTGTCGTTCGCTTAGTGCCGTGTGTCATCCGTCACTGCCAGCCAGCAGGAGTGCATCACAGAGCATTAGAGGGAAAGCCATTTTATGCTTAGAAAATAATTGAATGAAGATTTACTTTGCGGCTTCAAGCTGCAGGATAGCTTCGTGTTTTCAAACCTCTCATTTGGTTATATAAGCAGAGGTGACCCAAAGTCTTTGAAAATGAAACCCCATTCAGGGTCGTATAGACCAGCCTGGGCTTGCTTCAGCAAAGGCTCCTTGAGGGGCCAGGGGTCCAGCTCCAGGACACAGACCATGGGGTAGGAAGCTGCCAGGCCCTGTGTCTCTACTTCTTCCTCCTTTGCCTGCCAAGGTCAAGCACATATGTATGGCAAGCGTCCTGTGTGACCCCCGACCCTCCATGCTCCCCATTCCCTTGCCCCGCAGAACGTGGTGAGATGCAGACTTTCAGAATTCCGAATAATAAAGGATAGAAACAATAGCACCTAATTGTTAGCCCAAGGAAGTCTGTGCTGACCTGGTGAACCCAGGGCATTCTCTTGTTCTATTCAGTGCTTTCCTCAATCTTCAACTGCACTAGCAAGACATCGCAAATGTTGGTGTTTTGTTGTCTTACAAAGTAAGAATGACCCACCTCAGTTTAGAACCTGAAGCCAGAGGTCAAGGCCAGCTGTCAGGGATGTCGGAGTGTCTGGCCCTTGCTCCGTTTCCTGGGCAGCCATTCCAGGCAGTGCTGCTTCCGCCTGGAGTCCGCTCCAGCCCAGCTCCTCTTCCTGGCCGCCCAGTCTCCCCGCAGCTGGGGCTGGCGCTCCCTCTCCTTAATCAGCCCCCATCCCCGGCCTGGGTGCTGGCGTGTTCTTTTTCATTAAGTCTGAATCTTGAGTCGTTGAACAGGCCTTGCAGGGTCTTCATCCCCTGATAACTCTCCTGGGGGAGCCGGTCTCTGGACCCTTCTCCCCGCTCTCCCGTTGGGGGAGTGAGTACAGGCACCTTAGATGTAAGGTGGGGCGAGAGGGGCCACTGAGGCAGGTTGGGAAGAAGTGATTTTGGGGTGGCTGGGGTTTTTGCTGCCCTTTCGGATTATATCGTGCAGTGAGGGTGCGGTTCTTTTCAGGATAAAATTGGACATGCGATTTAAGGTGTACAATCAATACACGGCCAGCTGGAGAGATGTAATTGCACTGACAGGTAAATGGGGATAGAAAGGACAGGTGCAAACACCGAACTAGCCAAAGGGATCTGATAAATATGGATTTTCTTAAGTGTCCACCTGAATGAGATGGACAAAGAAGAGACGAAAGGCTCGAATGTTTGAATGATTACGTAGGGAATCAGAACGCGCCTTTTCCCTTCAAAACAGCGTATCCATAATAACTGTGATGAGGAAGTAGGGCTCCCGTGGCCCTCTCCCTTTAGTGATTTATCGTCCTAATCCCAGTGAGTGGAAGCTGACTGTCTGGGGAGAGCAAGCGGATGGGATTAATCTGAGCCGTCCGCGCTGCTTTACTATCCATCCTTAGGGAGCGGCGCGATGGGGATGCTTCTGCAACACCGCGAAAGCCCGCTGCTCTGCAGGCTGTTAGGAGTGAAGTGCTGCCCTTTGCGGTGTCTGGGCCCTGCCCGGGCAGCCAGGGGCTCTTTCCTCTGCTCCTTTACAGTACCCCCCCCCCCTCGGGCCCCAGTGGTGCCCAGTGGGCAGCAGCCGAGAGAGCCCCTTCCTCAGGTTATCTCTGCTTCTGAAAGGATGCTCCTGTGAGGTCTTGAGTGTTCACCTTCCTGTGGACGGTTCCCTCACTTGTCCAATTCTGCCTGCTCATGCCGAGCCTGAAGGAATTTTATAAAAGATACACTTTTACAGTGACCTTGTATTGTGACCATCTTAAAATAAAGCTGTTTAAAAAGAAAACAGTCATCCTTTATCCTGCTTCCCTGACATGGTTTACCCCCATCTTCATCCTCCAGGTTTCATATGTACACACCCGCGTAGACACACACACACACACACACACACACACACACACATATACTTATGTGTATATATTTATTAAATATACTTAAAAGTATGTTTTTATGGACCCATTTTCCTGGCACCCACGTGCAGAATCTTGGCATCGCCTTCAGCATCTTTTGCTCTCCTGTCCACCAGTGGACGTGGTAGAGGGAAAGGGCTGTGGCGTCCAGCAAACCTTAAGAGTCCTCACTCCACTACATGGGGGAGGGTGACTGCACCTAAGACCCTTTTCTGTCTGCCCCGTTCATCTCTCCATCCATCTGTCCTCTGCCACCATCTCTTCTGTCTGCAGACACTGTGCGCTTGTAACATGCTAGACGGCAGAGATCAGTACAGCATTTTCCCTTCCATAAAATGTAGACGTCAGAGCATATTAAGTAGTGTTATGAGGACTCAGTGAGATCATGCAGGTGAAATGACCCATCAGAGTGACACAGAACAGGAGGCTCGACAAATGGTGTCTGTGGTCAGCTGGCAGGTCCCATCAGTTCTTCGATTTCCCTGACGTCTCTTAACGTCCATCTCTTCCAGACTGAATAGTGCTGGGTGATCACTTTCATCCCCCGACTATACAGTGGGCTTCCGCGGGCCCTTACGGCCTGATCTGTTCAGTGTATTCTTGCCGCAGCACCCCTGGCCCTTCAGAAGCACCGCTTTTGTCTGTTTATCTGGCTCACACCTTTCGGGGCTGCCCGTGCCCCTCACAAATATCCTGAATGTCTTACTGGCCCCTAAGTGCGCCCTTAGTTTTAGGGTCTTGGCTCTGGGCAAACCTGCCAGCCTCTCCCACCCTCTCCTGGGCCTGACCCTCTTCAGCTGGCTTTATCTACTGACACGTGTGCAGGAAGGTGCACTGCTGGTGTCACTTGTGGGAGTAGCCGAGAGCTGGGAACCTGGGAATTTCTAGCCTGCCTTCACTAAAGACTAAGGACTAACCCAGTATTTCTGAGGGAGTATTGTTTTTTAGCGTGCTGTTCAGCAGAGAACAACAGAGTAGTGGGTTATGCCCTTTGGAGCTGAACCGGAAGCTTTTAAGGAAGGGTGACCTCGGTCACTTATTTTTTTTGTATCCTCCATGTTATACTTTTCATAAAAATCTTAGGTTACTTACTAATTTCTGTAACTAATGATTCAGTTACTGATTCATCTTCGGGAATACTCACCAAACCATGCTGAGTTTGGGAAACGCTTTGTGTCGTGGATTTGGTAGATTTGCGGGTCCCCTCCCAGCTAGTGCTGAGCAGGCATATACAAGAGGGGTGTGAGGTTGCACCCTAGCTTTTCTTCACTTCAGAGGGCTGTTTTCTGTAGGTTGGGTTTGTGTCTTCAGGAGTTCTTGACGTTCAGAACTCTTCTGAGGAAGTGCTGCACCCACAGTTGGGGATATACACGTATTATTTATAATAAATTATTCTCTTACTAATAGGGTCTAGTGTTTATCAGTGTTTACACACCTCTGTGTTGGTGGAGGAGGGTGCACAGTAATTTACGTGTTGCTTCCTGGTTTATACCTTGGCAGAACCGTCTTACAATCCCTAGCCCTTCCCCTCAACTTTAGAGAAGAGGAACTAAGGTTTAGGTCTCCCGGGGCCCTGTCCGTGCTGGCATCTTGTGGTTCTGTTATGTAGGAGTCCAGTCAGTACCAAATGTGGGGACTTCCCTGGTGGCACAGTGATTAAGAATCCGCCTGCCAATGCAGGGGACACGGGTTCTAGCCCTGGTCCGGGAAGATCCCACATGCCGCAGAGCAGCTAAGCCCGCGCGCCACAACTACTGAAGCCCGTGCGCCACAACTGCTGAGCCTGTGAGCCACAACTGCTGAAGCCCACACGCCTGTAGCCCCGTGCTCCACAATGAGAAGCCCACACACCACGACGAAGAGTAGCCCCTGCTCACTGCAACTAGAGAAAGCCCGTGTGCAGCAACGAAGACCCGACGCCGCCAAAAATAAATAATAAATAAATAAATTTATTAGAAAAACCCCCAAAACCAAATGTGGCTGAGTCTTGAATGAAATGCCTTCTGATTACTGTTTACGAGATTCTTTCTGTAGTGAAATTAACTTGACTTATGACAGCATGTAGCCCTGTTTGGAAAACAAAGCTTTGTATATTCAGTCTAGACTTCACTAATTTTAGTTTTCTTCTCTCTCCACCAGTTTGCTGTTTTGTGGTTCACAAGAGGTGCCATGAATTTGTTACTTTCTCTTGTCCGGGTGCAGATAAAGGACCCGACACTGATGTAAGTAGCCTGGAAACGACTGTTTTATGTTGATGAGGGTGTTTCCGAGTTGGACGTTCTTAATGGCTGAGCTGCTGTTGTCCTGGCACACACTGTTAATGGGAAGACTTACCAGTTCGTTTCATATGACTTTGGCTTTTCCTGATGAATAGATTTACAGTCCTTTTGAACCCTGGCAGGACCATCCCAGGCTCAGGGGAGAATTTCCTGTTAACCTTGTTGGTGCTCTTCAGCTCTGGGTGGCACACAGCTAAACCTACCGGATTTAGAGTGGTGGCTTTCCCAAACACGAGGCAGTTTATTCGGGAAGACGTTGACACATTTTACAGTGAACATAGATCGCCCTTCAGTTTATTTGTGAGGTCAATTAACTAGTAGAGCTCTCATGCTTTTGGCCGATGTAACAAACTGTCCCTAGTTGGTTTCATGGGATCCTTGCTGCCTTTCATTAGGTATTATAAATGCTCCTGGTGACTTGAATAATTCAGCGTCTGTTTCCCTGAACAAAGGATCTCTGAAACTGCCCACATGTGAATACCTCATCTCTCTGATTTGTGACCTGACTCTGCCTGTCTCTGCTGAGTCTCTCCGTTGCATCCCTTGTTGGCTGAAAAGCGGGGTTGGCAGAGCAGAGTGGGAGTTTGGGGGCGGGGAAAGCACCAGTGCCTAAAATACATCCAGTGGAGGGGAACTTGAGCTGTTACATGGAAAGTCATGTTTTTAACTGAAAAATAAAAATTGCAGGGTAGGCCCGGGAGAGTAGGCATTTCTGGGTGGCGTGTGCTGCGCCCCTTTGGCCACTAATACTGAAATGATTTGCTCCAAGTGATTCCTACCTTTGGTGCTTGTTCTCATTGTTCTGGGTGGTTTTTGTGGTTTTTTGGGTTTTGTTTTTTTAAGGCATTCCGAGTGGATCATCTTGCCTTGAGGGAGATTACAGAGGTAGAAGAAAAGAAGTTAGAGGCCAGGAGAGAGCTCTGAGGAGCCCCATCCTGCAGATCGGGTGGGAGAGGAAGGAAGGGGGCCGGGAGAGGCCAGCAGGTGAGAGGCCAAGTTCACGATTCCCGAAAGGGCCTGTCGGCCAGCTCTGATCGCATCTGTGATCTTACTCTGAATCCTCTGTTGGCTCCTGATATTCCGCGTAGATGGTAACACACATCCGGATTCGCACAGGACAGACTTGCTCACCTCGGGGAGCCTTGGTTGGTGCCTGTTTATGCCTGTTAACTATCTTCAGCAGCTCCTTTCCCGCTCAGAATTTTTTTTTTAAACATCTTTATTGGAGTATAATTGCTTTACAATGGTGTGTTAGCTTCTGCTTTATAACAAAGTGAATCAGTTATACATATGTTCCCATATCTCTTCCCTCTTGCGTCTCCCTCCCACCCTCCCTATCCCACCCCTCTAGGTGGTCACAAAGCACCGAGCTGATCTCCCTGTGCCACGCGGCTGCTTCCCACTAGCTATCTACCTTACATTTGGTAGTGTATATATGTCCATGCCACTCTCTCACTTTGTCACAGCTTACCCTTCCCCCTCCCCATATCCTCAAGTCCATTCTCTAGTAGGTCTGTGTCTTTATTCCCGTCTTACCCCTAGGTTCTTCATGACCTTTATTTTTTTCTTAGATTCCATATATATGTGTTAGCATACGGTATTTGTTTTTCTCTTTCTGACTTACTTCACTCTGTATGACAGACTCTAGGTCTATCCACCTCACTACAGATAATTCAATTTCGTTTCTTTTTATGGCTGAGTAATACTCCATTGTATATATGTGCCACATCTTCTTTATCCATTCATCTAATGATGGACACTTAGGTTGCTTCCATGTCCTGGCTATTGTAAATAGAGCTGCAATGAACATTTTGGTACGTGACTCTTTCTTTTCTTTTTTCTTTTTTTTTGCGGTACGCGGGCCTCTCACTGTTGTGGCCTCTCCCGTTGTAGAGCACAGGCTCAGCGGCCATGGCTCACGGGCCCAGCCACTCCGCGGCATGTGGGATCTTCCCGGACTGGGGCACGAACCCGTGTCCCCTGCACTGGCAGGCGGACTCTCAACCACTGCGCCACCAGGGAAACCCACACAACTCTTTCTGAATTATGGTTTTCTCAGGGTATGTGCCCAGTAGTGAGATTGCTGGTTCGTATGGTAGTTTTATTTGCAGTTTTTTAAGGAACCTCCATATTGTTCTCCATAGTGGCTGTATCAATTTACATTCCCACCAGCAGTGCAAGAGTGTTCCCTTTTCTCCACACCCTCTCCAGCATTTATTGTTTCTAGATTTTTTGATGATGGCCATTCTGACCGGTGTGAGATGATATCTCATTGTAGTTTTGATTTGCATTTCTCTAATGATTAACGATGTTGAGCATTCTTTCATGTGTTTGTTGGCAATCTGTATATCTTCTTTGGAGAAATGTCTATTTAGGTCTTCTGCCCATTGACTTTAGATTATACTACAAAGCTACAGTAATCAAGACAGTATGGTACTGGCACAAAAACAGAAATATAGATCAGTGGTACAGGATAGAAAGCCCAAAGATAAACCCACGCACATATGGTCACCTTATCTTTGATAAAGGAGGCAAGAATATGCAGTGGAGAAAATACAGCCTCTTCAATAAGTGGTGCTGGGAAAACTGGACAGGTACATGTAAAAGTATGAGATTAGAACACTCCCTAACACCATACACAAACATAAGATCAGAATGAATTAAAGACCTAAATGAAAGGCCAGAAACTATCAAACTCTTAGAGGAAAACATAGGCAGAACACTCTATGACGTAAATCACAGCAAGATCCTTTCTGACCCACCTCCTAGAGAAATGGAAATAAAAACAAAAATAAACAAATGGGACCTAATGAAACTTAAAAGCTTTTGCACAGCAAAGGAAACCATAAACAAGATGAAAAGAGAACCCTCAGAATGGGAGAAAATATTTGCAAATGAAGTAACTGACAAAGGATTAATCTCCAAAATTTACAAGCAGCTCATGCAGCTCAATAACAAAAGAACGAACGACCGGCTCAGAATTTTATCCTGTTTTGGCTGATCGCTCTGGCCACCCTCCTCCCAGCCTGGGGCCAGGTGCAGAGCGTTAGCAAAGAGCCTTTCGCTGTGAAGCGTAACAGAAGGCGCCCCTGTGATCCGCCGAGTCCCCCGAGTTCTGCCCCTGCTCATCTTTGTGTGTGTTGACTTGCCTCACATTTTAATATATTCAAAATTTAAGTTACGAGATGAGCTTTTATTGAATCTGAGAGAAAAAGAAGTGGGTGAGCTATTAAAAAGGTACAGAATAATGGGCCAGTCCTGCCTGTCCGATCAAAAAGGGTTGTGCATTCTTTTCCACGGGACACTTTTGCCTTTGGGTCCTTGGCATCCAGAGACTGTGATTGTGGCTTTCTGGAGCCAGGGTGTGCGATGTGACTTCCGTCTGTGTGCGGGACGGATTTACTTATTGAACAAACCTGCAAGCTTCCCAGACTGAACTCACCAGGGAAGTAGTTGGAAGAGCATGAAGGTATCAGGACATAAAGCTGAGCTGAGGATGGGGAATACATTTTAAAATCATGGGATGATAGAGCTGGAAGGGGTATTAGAGATTTTTCTAGGTTAACTTTATTTTTTAGATGTGGAGACTGAGGCATATTAAAGAAAGAAAATGAAATGAGCTGGGGCAGTGTCCGGTTGCCCTGGAATACCTGGTAGGTTTGTGGCTGATTCTTTCCAGGGTGTTGGTTGTGAAGGGAAGGAGAGAGGGGTCCCTGGCCTGGTCCTGTGGTCAGCAGAGCACGTTGACAACCTGCTACCTGGTTTCATCATTGAAAGTTCTGTTCAGATGTTTAGAAGAGCGCTGATGGGGATGAAAAAGACCAGGTCAAAGGATGGAAGGATCAGGAACAGGGCAATCTAATTTAAAACTACCCCAAGCGTTTGTTCCCTGAAAATTAAAGAAATTCAAGCTTTTTTCAAACCGCAGTGTCTGTGCACTGGGCTCAGCGGACCCCAGAGCATCCACAGGGGGGGCGAAGGAAGCCACAAATCTTGTGAAATCCACAGAGACTGTACCCGCTTTGCCATCTTCAAGAGGAAAGGAACAGAAAATAATGAAAAATAACCTAGTGGTACCCGGATTACAGGAACCAGATGCGAAGGGAGTTAAACATTCTTTTGGGGCTTCCCTGGTGGCGCAGTGGTTGGGAGTCCGCCTGCCGATGAAGGGGACATGGGTTCATGCCCCGGTCCAGGAAGATCCCACATGCCGGGGAGCGCCTGTGCCTGTGAGCCGTGGCCGCTGGGCCTGCGCGTCCGGAGCCTGTGCTCCACAATGGGAGAGGCCACAACAGTGAGAGGCCCGCGTACCGAAAAAAAAAAAAAAAAAAAAAGTTAAGACTGGAGCCAGGCCACGGCAGGTGGAGGGGGGAGTGTCACCTCGTTTGGCTTGGGGGCAGCGAGCCCTGTGACTTCGTTCTTCCGAAGGGACCAGAGCGCCCTTCTTTCTTCCGCTGCCGCTGGCCACCTGCCTTGATGGTTGTCCCGTCCCTGCTCTGCCCGGGCTGCGGTGAGGCCGGCCGGGCTGGGTTTGAGGGGACCGGCTCGTCCTCAGGCCCCTTCCCTGCACTTTTAAAATTTTCAGCTCGAAGCCTTTGTCCTTCAGTCTGGAGCCCCTCCCTGTCCTTAGGACAACCTCTGTCCCTCGAGAATTGTGTCTCCTTGTGATTCCCCTCCTGCCAGAGGGAACACGAGGTACCTGGGTTTCCAGGGTGTGTGCACATGCTTCTGTGCGTGTGTATTAGCACTTTAAATCCTTGTTTTCCATACGTTGTTTTCTCCGCCTTCAGTGAGAAAAGCCACGAAGCGTCACTTTTAGAGAGAGACTCACACCAATCTCAGTCCTGCTGTGAAAGACCATGTCTGGACTCACCCCGTCAATCTGTAAAAGTGTAGGGAGGGAAGAGTCTTATGTGATGTGTTTAAGATGACACAAGTGCTCAACAACTCTTTAAACGTAATCCTTGGGAGGTTTGCCCTGTGTGCTGGGTATGTGGACATTGGAGAAGGTGGAGGGGGGTCTCTTGAAAGGCTTCAAGCCCTGGAGGTCATGAGCTTCCCGGAGTTTGGTCTGCATTTAGTGTAGTCTCCCTGCCTTTATTCACCTGACGCATCCTCACCGGCCGGTGCCCCTGGCCTGTCCGGGGAGAAACGATTCCTGAAGGGCTTTGCTCTTCTTGTATCTGAGCCGTCCAATTGAGTCGAATTCAGGGGATTTAAAAACAACCTCCGGGGTCATTACTGAAGCTTCCCGGGTTGGGGGGAGCCTCCTCTGTGCAGGTGGCATTGGGAGGTGGCTGCAGCCGTCTGCATGTTTGCAAGAGCACAAGTGAGGAGATGAACCGACTTGTTACAGGGCAGGGAAGCCTGCTTCTGATCTGGGTGCCCCTTCAAGTCTGTGAAGCCCGTGAAACCGAGCCATCTGAAGAAGCTGAGCGCATCGACCATAAATGACTGACTGACAGCCAAAAATGGGACCCAGTGCACAGCTTGCCGCAGAGCCGGAGCAGCCTCCGGAGGGAGCTGGACCCCGTGGGCAGCCGTGTGTCCCGAGAACTGAGCTGCCTGCTTTGCCTTTTGACAGCCTGCGAATTCTCTTGTTCTCAAGTTCTTCTCAGTGTCGTAGAAACTGAGCAGAGGAAAAAAGACTGCTAAGTTGTTTAAATTTCAGCCTTTCAAAGCTGCATTTATAACAAAACTAGAAACATGTAAAATAAATCTAGAAATAAATTTACTTAGTGGATCTTCTGTTTTCTGAAAGTGTGCTTTTACATGTAATAGGGAAATAGGACCATTGTGTGAGAAAAACCCTGTTATACCCCAGACATTTTTTACATTCCTGAACCAACAAAATGATTTGTAAAAAGTGCAGGCGCTAAAAAGTGGCATTTAAAATTCATCAGAGGTACTTCCCAGGTGGCGCAGTGGTTAAGAATCCACCTGCCAATGCAGGGGACACGGGTTCGAGCCCTGGTCCAGGAAGATCCCACATGCTGCGGAGCAACTCTGCCTGTGCGCCACAAGTACTGAGCCTGCGCTCTAGAGCCCGTGAGCCACAACTGCTGACCCCGTGTGCTCTAGGGCCTGTGAGCCACAACTACTGAGCCCACACGCCACAACTACTGAAGCCCGTGTGCTCTAGGGCCCGTGCTCCGCAACAAGAGAAGCCACTGCAACAAAGAGCAGCCCCTGCTCCCCGCAACCAGAGAAAGCCCTATGCACAGCAATGGAGACCCAACACGGTGAAAAATTTTTAAGAAAAAAAGGAAAAGAAAAGAAAGTAACGAGAAAGATTTCCCTCCCTTTCAAAAAAAATAAATGAATAAAATGCAGCAGAGTGAGGTAAAGAGAGTCTCAGAGAAGGAACTGGGAGCCCTGCCCTGCCAAGTCACCGAAAACCTTTCTAGGTCGTGGTTTTCTTACTCATCAATAGGGAGATTGAACTTGGTGATCTTTACAGTTGTCTTCAGCCCTAAATAATATTCTGTCCCCTAAATGTTTATCGAGGGCTTCAAGCTGTGAAGATAAAAAGGTGATGGACAGGTCCTGCCCTCCCAGTGCATCCTCTCTGATGCAAGGATGCAGATCCTCACGCTGTAAGGTTGCATGTGACGGCTGCCATCAGCGGGGGAAGAAATAAGCTCCTGTTGAGTTTGAGTGGAGGGGAGAGTGCATCTCATGGAAGAATGAGGGAAGGCTTCCTGAAGGTGGTGACATTTTTAAGATTTATTTCAATTTTTTTTTTCAAAATGTTCTTTTAAAAACAAGTAGACCAGTATTTTTCTGTTTCTCCTGCTGGCTTAAGGGAGTTCATCCCTCACCAAATGCTGCTACTCAGTGGTGTGTAAACGCAGGTGACACATCCTTGCAAGGGGACCCGTTAAAAGAGCACAGGCCAGGGCTGCCCTGGTGGCGCAGTGGTTGAGAGTCCGCCTGCTGATGCAGGGGACGCGGGTTCGTGCCCCGGTCCGGGAAGATCCCACATGCCGCGGAGTGGCTGGGCCCGTGAGCCATGGCCGCTGAGCCTGCGCATCCAGAGCCTGTCCTCCGCAACGGGAGAGGCCACAACAGTGAGAGGCCCGTGTACAGCAAAAAAAAAAATAATAAAAATAAAAAAATAAAAGAGCACAGGCCAGAGAGACCCGCCATGTTCTGCAGGTCCTGGTGAGAACCCCCAGGTGAACCTCTGAGTGGAAGCCTCGCTGGTCCTGAAACCCTGCTCTGCACTCCTCACGTGCCGTGCTGCCACGGGAAACCTGGGAAAGAAGTTATTTCGGGGAAGCAAACCCAACCCCAAGCTCCCGTGCTAATTCTGTGCTTCAGTGGGTGGGTTATTTTATGTACCAGATTCACAGTCACAGAAGTGTTTCCTACAAGGGAAGGGACTCCGGCTACTTTTGCACCAAATTAATTTAGCTGAGAATTAAAAATAGCCTCCAACACTTGCATCCCCACCTGCAGTTCTGATGCGCTACGGGGGCCGTGGGGGGTGGGGCGTCCGTTCTCTTGATGCGCCAGTGAGAAGAGGGGGTGTGTGTGGTGTGAAGATAGAGAAGGTGCCCTGTGCGGGAACCAGGGGGCCAGGAGACCTGTTCTTGAGAGGGTCACCCCGGGGGCTTTTCAGCTTAATCCAATGGCTGGAGTTGCCACTGCGCAAATGTCTTTGGAACTGTATGCTCAGAATGGCACATATGGCCAGCAGCTCATTCTTTTCAGAATCTCTCCTCTTGCCTGCCCCCCGTCAGCCTTCGAGAGTGTGGTGGATTGTTTAGGGGAAGCAGCCAAAAGCCCAGTGGAGCCACATCTGAAAAAGGGGTGTGATTAAGGTGGGTGGTACCATTTTTGGTCAGAAAGGGGGTAAGATGATAAGGTAGACGGTGATTTTCTCGGGAAAATTATAAACTGTCTCTGACATCAGACTTGAAAAGTGACTTTTGTGCCTGAAGCGTGGAAAGCACGTAGGAATCGTTGCGTAGCTTCTCACGGACACTTTTAGTTAATACCCATATTCTAGAAAACTGTTGTCTACCTCGACGGTCATGCCTACACAGTGCATTATTCATGGGGCCGTCCTCTGTCATCTCCCTTTGGAAACCAACAGCCCGGTGCAGAGCCTGGCACAGAATGGGTGCACAAAGAATAGTTATTGAACCAGAGAATGAGTGGATGAAGGTATGATAACCTAATTTGGTCACCAGTTGTATTTACATGATCTTGAAATACTTGGCTAGTTTTAGCTACGCGTGAGATTGTTACTGACCTTGCCCAGAGCTTAGGAATGGATGTTTCATCAGCATTATTGTGTCACCTCGCAGGGTGGAAGCCACGCCTGATGGGCTTTCCTTCTCTTTACAGTAGTCATTTCAAACCATAGTCTCAGCTATTTGGAGGTGAGTTTAAAAAATGGTGGATTTGGACAATAGCTTTTGACTGACTGGGGTCAGAAATTGGTGTGGAGGCTTCCTTATTTTTTCTGACCCGTACCAAGTGACTTAGTAATATCAGTTCATGATGTACAAACAACCAGATTAACCCGTGCCTGAGAACGGGAGTTGGGGCCACTTGTGGCTCAGATCATTGGCAGCTCAGAGCTAGAAGTTCTGCTCCACAATCATGGCATCTTGGTGATGGTACCTGACGTGTACTTAGCGTCTCTGTGTCTGGTGCTTTTTCTGCTCTTATTTGTAATCGTTAAACGGTCCTTGAGCGTTTATTTCATGCCAGGTGCTATGAGATGCAAAGGTTAAAAAAAAACCATGGTCTTTGTCTTCAAGTAGCTCATCCTTAGTGGGAAGTCATACCTATGAATCAACATGCTTATTTATTCAGATGATTACTTCCGTGGATAACCCACATAAATGCACACGTTATTATCTTCATTGTACAGATGTGAAAATGGAGGCTGGGGGTTAAGCGACCTGCCGGAGTCCAGCAGTAAGTGGTGAGCTTTGACCCAGGTCTGTCTGCTTCCAACCCTGTTCTTTCCCTGGTGCCTCATGGTTGGTTAGTAAAAGCCAACTTCAGGGCTCTGTTTTGGGGGTCGGGGTCTGGGGTCAGTGTGTCTGTGAGAAATCTCAAAACAGTAAGAAACTCGAGATGATAAAATCCCAAGGTGTTAACAGTAAAAGTATTCGCCAAGAGGACTGCCAGTGCCCACTAGTGAAGACTACAGCGTGTGGTGGGACCAGGTGAGAGCCCGGCCATTTGGAGACTTGGTTCTGTTCTCAAGGAAACGGGAAGGTAGGGCTTCCCAGGACCCTGGGTTTCTGGAAAGATTCAATGCAAGCGGCTTCACCCTAAGCTGAGAGCCGGCCCAGAGGGATTTGTTTGTTCCTGGATTTTAATGAGTCATCTTTGTTGAGCCGAAGGAGGAGCCCCATTCCATTAGCTGGTACCTTCCTCACCTCGGCTCTGCTTTTGCTGTTTAATAACTTGCCGGTGGGAGACTCAGGAGAAGTCTGTGGACAGAAAGAAGTGCATTTCCTAGGGGACAGGGCAGGAAGGAAGATGGAGGGTTTTCTAGTTAGCATTGTCACTGTGACATTTCTTTATTTACAGTGAGAGCAAGGGTCCAAAACAATGACAACAGTCAGTGAACCTCCTTAGTAGGAATTCTGTCTAGGCCTTCGACAGTGGCCGAGAGAGATGGAACCAGCGGGAGAGTCGCTTTGCTGACAGCTGTTTATACTGTGTTGCCCCAGAAGCTGTGAGCGAACGCCCTCGATCATAGTCTGTTACGAGCCGGAGGTGAGATGGACAGAGGGAAGGTCAGCTGTTCTAGTCATTTCGCTTCCTTCCACATCTCCGTTTATTTTTATAATCCAGCCTGTTCCCAAAACGCATTTATTTTGAGACTGACAGTCCAAGGGTGGAGAGCCAGGTTCTAAGAAGAACGTCATCGCCATGACACGACCGCGCCTCTCTCCTGCTTCACATTTTCCCAGGGTTTCTACAGGGTCACACACGACAACTCCGCTGCCTGTTTGCTGTGGCTGTTGGTTGGTTCCCCTCCACTTTGACCTTTCCAGGGGAGGGTAGCACAGGTTTCTTACGGAGTGGTGTCAGTTTTCCAAGAGGGCAAGGCTTAGCGCACTTACACATTATATGTCCTGATGTCTCACGACCAAAGCAAGTCACATGGCCAAGCTCAGGGTCCCTGTGAAGGTAGATTAGTTTGGGGTTCTCCAGAGAAACAGAACTGATAGGCTGTGTATTTGTGTGCACAGGTGTACGTGTGTGTACAGGTGTGGGTGTGCGCACACGGGTGTGTGTGTGTTTCCCACAAAGAGATTTCTTATACAGAACTAGGTCATGAGACGGTGGAGGCTGGCAGGCATTTAAATGTTAATCTCATCCAAAAACACCCTCCCAGAAACACCCAGGATAATGTTTGACCAAATATCTGGGCACCCCATGGTCCAGTGAAGTTAACTAAGCACAGCATTATCCATCGCAGGGGGACAGGGCACAGGTGTGGCCCTGGGAGGGCTGGGCCGCTCGGGCCATTAGCTTAACAGTTTACCACAGGATGACTTATTGTGGTTGTGTTGTGATGTTTCCTTTCCCCTGAACCTCACCCATCTCTGTATTCCCAGTGCCTCGTATGATTTCTGACTCACAGGTGATCATGAACGTGTGTTGCAAGAGTGAATGGAAGAAAAAATGAGGTCTCTGATCCCCAAATAAAATAAACATCTGTAAAATGTTTCATGAGATTCTCTCAGATCAGTGCCAGCCGTTTCTTGATCTTAAATTAGTCTTTAGGGAGTGACTTTCCTTTAGAAAGTGTTTTTTCTACCTGTGTCGAGAGAATCTTCCACGTTTGAGGAACTTACGCAGGATGCCCATGGCACTGTGCTTTGCTGAACGTATGACCAGGATTTGTAACTTGGTGAACGTTTTTCGGGTTAAATGTTGGTGGGGAAAGAACCTGTTCAAAGGAAATGCTTGCTTTGTCGACTGCATGTTTTGGATTTGTGTTCCTTGAAGTCACTGCTAATTGTACAGTTAATCTGGAGAGGTTTCTAACAAACCACAGTTCAAGAGGAAGAGAAGTGGTAAAGCTGAGGAGTCAGGAGTCTTTGATTTCTTTCCAGTTTGAACTCAGAGGTGCGTGTCTAAGACATGCCTCGCTGTGCCAGGTTAAATAATCCATGCGGAAGTCATAGAGGTTGCTGTCTCATGCTCAGGAGAGATTTGTATTGTTGTGAGATTGCTGTATGAAAGAATATTTGGAAATGCACAGCCTACACACTGTTAACAATGGTTGAGGGTTTTTTTTTTTTTTCATGTCATAAAAATCCCTAAGACAAATACCTTTCAGGAGGCAGTGTGCACATTGCTTGCTGTCTGTAACGTCAAGTCCCTAGCCTGTCCCTCCCCACCTCTTTCAAGGCAGGAAGCTTTGGAGAGTCAACATCGGGTAGAAATTTCATACCTGAAAATGATACTTTCCGTGCAGGAGGGTGATTTTAGGTTTCTAAGATATGAAGCTGTATGATGACTCATTTGTTCTTAAGCAGGTCGTTCTCCCGTTACTAAAATTAATCACGAAAGACCAGGGAAGCTTGAACAAGGAGAGTTCACACAGCAGGTCTTACAATTAGAAAGGGAGCCTCTTTCCGTCTGCATTTGCGAAGGTTGAATGGTGCACCGAGGTTTTAGGTAATTCATGTTAATCAGGTTTTTTTTTTCATTACAAATCTGTAATTTAGAGTAACTGAAGGTACAGAGCTGGAAGCGAGGAAGAAAAGTGACAAGTAGAAAATTTAAAAAGGAATCAGGTGCATGTGTGAAGCAGACCTTCCTGCAAGTCCACATGCCCACCGTCTGCTTGGAGCTACGTGCTTTGGTTTGGTCATATTCTCACTTACTAAACGCCTGGTCATCCAGGAGCCCAAGGATGGGAGAGTCCGATGAAATAACCTCTGGAAATGCGTGCAGTTTGCCAAAGAGCATCTTGCTGTGTCCGCTCACGTCTGCTCCTGTCCCCTCCAGTTTCTCCCCTAGGCAGCATCCCCAGTGGTGTTTGGCAGGTATCAGGCAGGTCACATCATTGCATTGCTCTTTCCACACCCTGCAGTAGCCTTCCTTGACCTTTACAGTGAAATGCAAACGTCTTACTCTGGTCAACAAAGCCGGTGGTGACTGGGGCCTGGTTCCTGTCCACCTCACGGACAGGACAGGCTAATAAGCTAATTTGCACCTGAGGGCTTTAGCACTGGTGGATTCTTGTGCCCGGACCTTCACGATGCTCATTGATACCATACCGGTCTCTGCTCAGGTGACTCCACAGAGAGGCCTCTTCAGCTCCCACCCTCCCCTCTCCATTGTCCATTAGCGTGTCCTCCTTATGTGCCTTTGATGGTCCTTGTCACCCGGGAAACCGTGCTATGTATTTGTCACTTGACTGCTGTCTGTCTCTTCCCCCAGCGTGAAGCACCGTGCAAGCAGGGCTGTCGTCTCACTCACTCTTCTGTTTGACTTAGAACTGTGTCTGCCACGTACTAAGTGCTCAGTTAGTATTTGTTGCCCAGATGAATGTATGTGACTTTTACAAGAGAGGTGAAAAAATCTTACAGGGTTTTGTTTGTTTCCTTCCGATAATGTAACTGAAAGGAACTGTCCTAGGATCGTGGAGATTTTTCCTTTTCTGTGACTGTAATGCCATGCCGTACGATAGTCAGCTGGCCATGCCAGGTGAGCCTAAGGCCTACTGTGCGATTGCACGTATCTCCCTGACAACCAAAAAAGCATGTTCTTCGTAATCTTAACGTTAGGACTCTGTGGTCTATAAAATTCATTAGAAAATAAAATGTATACGATCAGTCTTACTGAAGCAGAATACCCAGTTACCCACCAGATTCTGAATGTCAGCCATTCTAGATCACTACCATAAGTCTTGAATTTGAAGCCTTGAGAATAATTTATACCTAATAGGATCTTAACGTTGAAGGTTAGGGTGTGGCTGTATATTGGCTTGAGCGCAGCATCCTCTTAGATTTCCCTCTGCAGTCATCAGTTTCTTTTACTGACAGTCTTGTGGGCGGTGGGGAGTCGTTAAGTCAATTGTGATACATCCGTGCAATAGCACAGGTGCAGCCGTTAAGAAGGAGATTATAAAGACACGAAGATGCTTGTACCATGCTCCACGCAAAAGCTTAACGTGAAGGTATTGCTGTGGTTATAGGACTGTGACCGAATTTACGTGCGGAGGGGCAGGGACTACAAAGGACCCTGGGTAACCGAAATCATGATCATTTGATTTTTAAGATGATTCGACATCGATTATTTTTCTGGATTTAATCTTGTTCGAATAGTACAATTTTTGAAAAGCTCTAATTGGCATATTTGCCCCCTCTCGAATCTCATCCACGAAATTCTTTTGAAATGTGACCAAGTGCTGTGGTCTCCCAGGACATCACCTGAATGGAGCAGACCCACCCACCTGAGAATAATTCTATGCCCAGCAGTGTGCTGGCAGAGCTGTTTGCTGCAGACGTCTGGGCTGCCATGGGCTAAGTGTATCCATTTGCAACACGGGTAATAGAAAACCTGGCCAAGCAATGGTTTGAACTAAATAGGGGTTTTGTTCTCATGTAACAAAATGTCTGGACTGGGAAGTCTGGGGCTCACGTGGCATCTCCAGGATTCCATAAGGACCCAGCCTTTCAGTTCAGCCTTCTTATCATGTGGCTTTCGTCCTTTCATCCTCATCTTTGTTGTCCTGGTTGTAAGACGGCTGCTCCATCACCATCCCTTCCAGGTTCCACGCAGGAGGAGAGAGAAGGGTGAAGGTCAAAGCACAGATGCCTGTTGAGTCTACTCCCTTTTAAAGGATTCCCCATGAAAACCAATCTGACAACCTCATTTACATCCTGTTGGCCGGAACTGTATCACACAACCACTCCTACTTGGAAAACCGTGGGAGTTTTATTTTGTTTTGTTTGAAGCTGTGGGTGTATTTCTGCCCAGAGCAAGGTCAAGGTAGTTCAGTAACAAAGAAGAGGAGAATGAATATCGGATAGGCAGGTAACAGTGGATTCTGTGTTGAAGTTGCCGAGGGTACGTTGCCTTCTAGACGTAACCGCCTTCACCACCCGGGGTGCGACGCGCCCTTTTCTGTACCACTGTTGCTATGACTTTATCTCGGTGGTTCAGGAAGGCTTCTGTTATGGACATGGTGTCATGAGGGGTTTTCAGATACAGTCGAATTAACTGAGTTTCTTGATCTGTTGATGATAGGAAAAGGAGACAGGAATGAGGAAGTCTTGTGATAAGTTTTTTTTTTTAGCAAGACTTTTCTGAAAAACAAAACAAAACTCGTTCTTTCTGTTGGTGACAGTACTTCTAAGTTATCTTGTGAGGAGCATTTTTTGTTTTGATAATGAAATATTTTGAGATTCCATAATTGTGTTGATTCAGTCATAATATTCTTGTTACATAGTAGTTGCTGATAGTGAATAATAAGGGTTGATTGAAGCAGGGAGGGTATACCAGCTGCTCACTGTTCATGGAAGCAGCTTCGGTCATTCAGAGCAGCAACAGCATCCTCCATAGGTACCAGACATCGTTTGGAGTAAGAAGTGCAGGATGGACAGCAGGTATTAAGGAAGGTGTTGAGAAACTGGGATGAGCAGGAAACCACAGGACAGAGACCCAAAAAGCAGTCAGGAATGTTCAGCGTGAAGTAAGGGGTAGGTTGTAGGCGTTGATGAGCAGTGGCTTCTAGCCTAGAAAGAAGGGTGGGCTTATCTTTGGAACTCCAAGGGACCGACCCGCCCCGATGACTAGGTGTTATAAGGCAGAGTGGAGTGTAAACTCCAAGAAGAACTTCCAAGGAGCGGACGTTACTAACCATAGGAGAGGGACCTCAGGACGGGGGAGCCCCAAGAAGGGTAACTGAGGGCTGCGTGTCACATTCTTCCGAAGGAGCGGTGATGGCTCCCGTGCATGCTCTAGAGTTTGCGATGAGACTTGGGAGGATGCTGGGTTTTCTCTCTGGAATGCCTTCCCCCATGGCACCCGGCCAGTCCCTAGTCTTCCTGTGAGGACCACATAGGGCATCTCTTCTCTCAGAGCCTTTCCCCGACCATCCTTTCTGTCTCCATGGACTCCCCCCCGCCCCCTGCCCCATATTCAGCTGCTCCTTTAGTTCCCCTGCACATCCCTCGCTGGAGACACTCACAACCCTGTGCTGTCATTGTCTCTCCCCGTAGGTGGCTGTCCCTTGAGGGCAAAGCCACCTTTCACCTTCCTGTCTTCTGTGCTTACCCAGAATCTGGCAGTCTCACTGGCTCTCAAACATTTATTTTATTTCCGCCTCATCCATGAAAGAAAAGCAAACACGAGCAGAGGCTGGTCACAATAGAAGAGGACAGTGTGATGTTTTCTTCTCTCATATGTGTTTATAATGTGATTTAGTTATAACACACACCGCTGTGAGTTGTTTTCAGTGTGTGGCTTGGTAGATTATCTGAAGGGCCTGCTGGAACTCTTGTTTCATAAGATACTTCCCATTTTAATTTTATTGGGGGGAAATTATGGGTTTTTGGAGTTTGTTTTTAGCTTGTGAATGAACATGACTTATTTACCATAGCATTTGAATTATGAGCATTTCCCTGTTATTACTCCCTGAAAGGTTTGGTCTGTTTCTACTAGAATCTTCTAAGGGAAATTGATGAACCTAGTAACCTAATTCTAGACCTCCTGAAATTTGGCACATGGATGGTGTCTATAGTGTTCTGAATCCGTTCCTATTGGACGTTTAAAAATAGTCACGTCATTAGGGAACATGTTCAAGAAAAAAAGATTTTAACCCCAAATCGAATGACCAGATCATTGTTTTTAGTCTCTTAAACTGGGTATGCATTTGGGTAGCAGTTTCTGGAGAGCCTTCTGTACTCTCTTCCTTTCCTTGCCTGTGCGATGCTGCTGTTGTCATGGAAACAGATCTTGGAGTTGCTTTGTTACACAGTGGAAGGAACTCCCTGGTATGGAGAGTTACTGCAGGTCGTATCAACACAGAGCCTTTATTAAGTGTCGTGCTGCAGTGCATATTGTATGAAACATGGAGCTCTGTGTTCTTTGGAGCTTACACCAAAGAAGACATAACTCTGACACCCATAAAACACAAAACAAACATCAGAGCCCTAAGCCTCAGGAGCCTTGAAAAAGTACAGGCAACAGGCACGCGTCATTTCTGTTGCAGGTGATGTGTTATGTCCGTGGTCAGGACAGGTCATCACTAGACGTCCAGTTAGGGTTAGCTTGTTGAGAAGAGAGGCTTGGGAGGTTTGAGTGGTCCAGGAAAGGAGCAAGCCAGAAGTTAAAAGGATTGCTGGAAATTCCCCACAACCGTTTAGAGGTAGAAATTGGATCCTGAGATGGGAATCAGCTGCGCCTAATAGTTTGAACGCTTGGAGGCCTCCAGGTTGTAAGGTAGCCCCGTCAGCTATCCCGAGAGGGTATTTTGTGTTGTGTTGATTGGGATCGAGGGGAGTGAAGCAGTCGAAGGAGCGGTGGACTCCCGTGGCCCCGGGTGTTTGTCTCTTGCCTTCTAGCTTCCAGCAAATACCATCACCTCCCTGGGCCTCAGGTTCCTCGATCACCTTTCCATTGGTCATGCTCCCGTCAGTTGTACTGAGGTTGAACTGGGGGCCGATGGCAAAGGCCCTTGGCCCTTGTGCTCATTTCCTTCTAAAACTTCAGGTGTCCAGAGTTATTATTTTTAAATGTACTTTTTGCTTGGGCTGTAGAAACAGTTAGCCACACTCTAACGCTAGTATCCTGCACCCTTATTCCCAAGTGACTGCTGGTTTCCCAAGAGATTTGCCCCCAGACTTAACAGGAAAAAGTCTAAGGATCCCAGTACCACTTGCAACTGCTATTTTAGGCACCCTGAAATTCTCCTGGGTCTGTCATGACCAATTTTGCCGCTTTAAGAAAACCTGCTGTGGAGTATTTTTTTTAAACTGCAGTGATTTGAAAGTCTCACACCAGGGCATCCCTGGTGCGGTAGGAGACCGGGGCCTTAATTTATGAGATGCTTCAGATGCTGTGTGCCGTGCAGCAGAGTCAGGACTCTTGGGGGACCTGCCCCCTCGATACAAACCAGATTGTAGCTTCAGCTAATTTTGATTTGGAAATTGCCCCCTTAAAAAGAAAAGTCCTAAAAATGTTTGACATTTACAGGATTCTGCAGCAGTTGGCGGTTTCTCTAGCAAGTGTGTTCACAGACCTTGAAAGAATTTGGCGATCGCTAACTCATGTTTTTATATAGTGGAGGAGTACAGATATAGTCCTGCTGGTACACTGTAGTGATGGGTATAGAGAGTATAATGGCTGTCAAAGTCAGAATTCTCATTTTTTTAGTCTATAAACATGTTTTCAGCTTCCAGATATAAACTCATCTATAAGGATAATGGTAGTACGTGACCACAGAATTTTTTCTCTCATTTCTCAGTTGCTTTTCACGTACTTTTTCCTAATAAGCACTGTCTCTAGGATCTCAAAATACGGTATAAATTGACAAGCTGAGGTTCAACCGTTTTTCCTCTGGAAAATTGAAATGCGATTTGACCCCTCTTTTTTGGTTAATCGGGACAGCTAACAGTAAACATCCAATTATGCAGTGACGAATCTCGTCTGGCTCAATCTGTATCCTTTAAGAAGAAGTCCTAAGTTACAAGGCTGTGTTGAAAAGAAGGCCAGTCTAAGACAAATTTAGATTTCATGTGAAGAACAAACTCCTCTCAACTTTATGGATGGACACTGTGTGTGTGAGAAAAGAAACAGGGTCAAGAATTGTTTCATCCCTTTTCTCTGAAAGGCGAGAAAGGAAACGGGGAGACCTGGTTTCTACTTTTAGAGCAGGCGTCAAAATGCTGAACGCTCTTTGAAGTAAAATATTCAAGTGAGGAACGAACGGAGGAACTCAGATTTAGCTCTGAAAGACCCTGCTTGCAACTCATGGCCCCTTTAGCTGCGTTCAGCCTCTCATTCCTCCCTTGGCCGTATCTCAGCTCCCATTATGCATGACTGGGACACGGGGGCTTTCTCTTGGTCTGGACCGGAAAGCCCCTCGAGGTGTCCAGTGGGGAGCCGCCGGGGTCCCGAGGTGGGCATCCTCCCGGTGCTGGCAGACTGGGAGCCCGAGGAGGAGCACAGGCACCACGCTTGGGAGGAGATGATGGACGTCCCGGGACAGCGGGTGCCCTGGGACCGAGCCGGTGAAGCCGGCTGTGGCAGGACAGAGCACCCACGCTTGATGAGCCCCCTCCCCTCCTTTTTTTCGGCTGCTTGCAATTTCTGTGCTTATTTCCTTTTAGTACCATTGAGTGATGTCCCTGAGTCTGTCCCAACTCTGCTAGGCAGAAAGGAGCTCCTGCTGCTAGTGGAGCCCAAAGGAAAGAACTGCATGGGGTGGAGGCGGAGAGCAGGAGGGACTGAAGCGGGAGAGACAGCCCGGAGCAGCATGAAGCTTCGGGCGGACGGCGAGCTCGTGCTTGTGACCTCCTGCAGAAGCTCAGTCCTTACTAGGTATTATATTTTTTAATTACAGAGGGGCTGGGTTAGTCCCTTACAGGTGGTTTGTGCTAAACCCCACGGGGCCCTTTGTAGAGGGAGGAGGGACCAACTGCTCAAAGTGAACTAGAAGGATGCTGCGGGTGTTTCATGATGCCCGGTCTACTGGCCGTAGCAGTGAAAACCATAGCATCTCTTCGGAACTTGGGTGGAATGGTGTGAGCCTGAGTCGGTGGGTCTGTCGTGGGCTGACACGTGTGGGTGACTCACTGAAGAAACAAGTCAGGCCCCCAGAGAAGGCCGAGAACGCTTTTCACTCGTCAGACCCGCTTAGTGGGGCCTTGAGCTCTGCTGCCGGCCCGGGCTGTGGTGTCGGGACCCTTGGCACCGCTTCCGCGTGAATTCTGTCACTGCTTCTGGAAGAGCGGTCTGCTGCCCTCTGGTTCCCACGAGCATCCCGAAGTGGTGGTGGAGGATCCCAGTGGGCAGGATTGAGTACAGGAGGACGGGCAGCGCTCCCTGTGGTGTGGGCGACCCGAGCCACCTGAGCAGAGGTGGCCAGGTGGGTTTGGCTCGGGTTCTAGGCTCGCCATCAGTCCGGTCTCAGCCCATCAGTGTGGGGCGGTGACCCCAAGCCTGGCTGCACATCTGGATCACCTGGGGTGCTTCCCCAAATGCATTTCCTGGACCCCCTCCAAACTCAGGCAGGTCTTAGTTGGGAAGGACCAGGCCTTAGGAAAAGAAAACTTTAGAGGCAAATAGTCCTGCTGTTGCACCTCAGTTCCAGACACGCTTACCAGTTGTGTGACCTTGAGCAGGTCAGTGAACCTCTCCAAACCACCGTTCCTTTATCTGTGTGCAGAGGGTAAGCAGTCATACTTGATCTATAGAGTTTTGGGATGAGTTCAGTGAAATAATGCATGTAAAAAGCTTATTAGCTCATGGCCCGTCACATAGTAATGATTCAGTAAATGTTAGCTGTTACTGTGCTTCACCAGAGTGTGCATCTGCTGCTCGGTACTGTGGGAGTGTGTAAAGGAATTAGGAAGAACACGCTCCCTCCTCTGACGAACATTCGATGCAGGTGGATGAGACGAGCAACTGCACATGCAGGTTGCGTGAGCTTTGGGAGAAGGGAGTACTTTGTGATGCAGTTCAGATTGCTGGCAGATGCTGGAAGGAGACAGTCTGGACCTGGGGGCGGGGATGGGGTCCGGGGTGGTGCCAGTGGAAGCAGAGAAGGCGGTGGCTCTGGAGGCGTTTCAGAGTGGGCGCCGGGGGGCCTGTCGCCAGCAGAACCGCCCTCTGATGGTGGCGCTGTATCAAAGTCAAGACTCTGACTAATCGCTCTGTTCAGCTGCTTGTGTTCAAACGCCTGTTTATGCCCTGAAACCCGCCCGCCGGGCGCAGCGCGAGGAGCTTAACGCTCAGTCCAAACTCCCGGAATCTTGTCCGCTCTCTGCCCCTGACTAGCTTCTGAGGCCTCGGCTTCCTCGTTGTGGGGACGGGCAGGAGGGCCAGCAGCTGTCGGGGGTCTGGGGCCCCAGCACGAACCATCGTTCGGCAAATACATCTACCGCCCTCCCCTTCCAAGACATTTATTGCACAGCCTTGCTTGGCAGTTCCTGGCGCTGCGGCCCACCCATTGTTCGGTGGAAGACTTACGTGTTTCGCTCATTTGCTGGTTGAGGTTCACATTCCTTTAACGTCCACAGAGATGGACATTTCCTCTTAGGAAAACATTTTTGTTCAGTTTGGATTATACAGAAGGTGTACGTCATCATGCGTTTGTTTGGTGTCTGGTCTCAACAAGCTGTGACTGTCATTTTGGAAGACGGATGTGGGAGCATCTTGGCGTGTCATTTCTCTGCTCTAGTTCTACCTAGTGGTGGTCCCTGACTTCTAAGCCGTTGACTTCAGCTGACCCGTGTCTATAAGTTAGTGTTTTCCTGGGTGTCAGGGTCTAGCCCTTCTCATCTCCCACTGTGGACCTGATCAGTGACGTAACGTTCGACTCACACCCCCTGGGAGGCGCTCGCTCTGCCTTCACAGATCTTCCTGTTTGTCTGCTGTGGACCAGGCACCCCCCACCCCCCCCCACCCCCACGCACAGAGGATCCATCATTGAACTAAAGAGACAAAGATCCCTGTGCTCGTGGAGTGTCTGTTCCAGGGCCATGAGCCTGGAAGTGTACCTGCCCTGTTGTCCCTGGTGTGGGGGGTGACCTGTGACAGGTGCCCACATCCTTCTTCCTTCATCCAAGATTCCTTCCCTCCCTGTTCTCTAGAGCCTCCCTCGTGACTGTGCAGGGAGACTGAGTCATGGAGATGGCAGTGCACTTTCATATAGAAACAGTGGACCATGTGATCATCGGGTGTCTGTGGTACGCTGTGAAAAATGGCCACGAACCCTCCCACGCTTGTCTCGAGCTTCCTCGTAACACGGTTGTGCAGACCTTCGGCCAGCAGGCGGAGTCCATTTCTCCGCTTTGATGAGTCCAGACTGGCTCCATGACTCCCTGTGCCCGGTAGATGTGGCACGAGCAACATTGTGGGCAGTTGTGAACCAAGGCTCTGAGGCTTTGCAGCTCCCACCCCTGCTTGCTCTTTGGAACGTCTGTCGCCGGAAGGAGCCCTTGTTACCCTCCTTGAGGATGAGAGGCCACGTGGAGCAGAGGGGCTTTCTGGCTGAGCACCCCAGCCCCAGCCCCATCACCCCCAGGCCTGTGACTGAGCCGTCACAGACCATCTAGTCCCCGGCAGCTGCCAGCTGGACGCAGCTGCGTGAGTGTCCACCAGCCTAAGACCTCCAGGCGCTCACCTGCAGCGTCAGTACAAACTGTTCTCGTCTTCAATAATGGGAAGTTGTAAACATTTATGTGTTTTTTAATATAGATATTGATATATTTGCCATTTGTTGTGAATGACACAGTCTTTGGAAGGTTGGCTTTGGACAGTGACTTTCATGTTTGAAATCATCCACGTAGAGACGAGCTTTTTCAACAGAACCTCCTGAGGTGTGGTGACTGGACGAGTGTGTGTTGTGAGGAGAGACGAGCGCTGTGAGTGTGGTGGTGCGAGTGTGGGTGGGAGAAGGCTCCTGGGCGCGTGGACCTGCTCCACGTGGCTGCAGATGGAGAGGCGGGGGTCTGAGATGACCCTGGCCTGAATTTGCACAAATATGATTTCAGTGAACTGAGACTTGTCTCTTTGCTGGAAGTGCTGATGAAAGTGATGACTTGGTAACATCAGTCCAAAGTGGAAAATGGGCCTCTGCCTCCATCAGTTAAGCAGGGCCGTGGCAGGGCCGCTCCACAGGCTTTGCCCTCTTTTCCAAAAGTTGTGTTTTTTGCTTTGTTTTCTCGTTCAGTTCAGAAGAACGTCTGGGAATATTTTGTTTATAATTGCTTTATGAATACCACTTTATTTAATGCCCTTGCTGATCACACTTCCTGTACATAAACGGTCCAGGTCAGCGTGGCCCCATATTGCCTTAATAGTGATGACAAGCCATATGCTTTATGAAGTGGTCAGAAAATGATATACCGCCGGGATTGAAAAATGTTGGAAATTGCCTATGTTACCTGTGTATCTGTTCTGATCCGTAGGTAAAAGCAGCTACGCACTACTATACGGAAATAACTGAGAACATTTATTAATAATGTAGTCAAACAAGTTTTCAAGTAAACATATATCTGAGCTATATAAATATATAGCTGAACTGTATATGTCACTATATATCAATCAGCCTGTTGTCCCAGGGCTTTCTACAGAGAGGATTTCTGGGGATATAACTGGGTAGGTCTGAAATAAAGAGGTAGTTTGCTTTATGATTGGTGTACCACCCGTTATCGACTTGCTGGGTCACCTAACAAACCGCCCCAGAAGCCGGCGGCTGTAAAACAACCCCGGTGTTATCAGTTACATAATTTGCAGGTCCCAGGAGGCCCGGCTGATGGCACTTGGGCTCAGCTGGGCACCCCGCCTTCTCATGGTGGGACTGGGGGTCCAGTCTGCACTACACCCCTCTCATCCTCCTTTGACCTGGGTGTGTCCTCCCCGGGCTGGCAGAAGCCCAAGAGGGTAATAAGCGAACCCCAAGTTCGCCTCCTTTAGGGTCGGAACTGGCACGTTGGCATTTGTGCCTCTTTCTGTTGGACCAAGCGAGCCACTTGGCTCAGCCCGAAGTCAGGAGGCGAGGAAGCACGTTTGACCTTTGTGGGAGGAACTCCAAAGGCATGTGAAAAAGGGCGGAGGAGGGAGGGTACAGGGAGGAGAGAGGAGTTGGGGCCAGTAAGGAGATACACCACCTTATCTGACTCTTAAAAACAGCCAGGACCTGCTAAAGGTGAGCAAAAAGGTGGATTCGATTAGCAGTGGTGAAGAAACAGTTTGGGGATATTTTCGCCTTTGAAGGAGGTATCGTCCTCCTTCGATACCAAGGGTTGTAAACGACAGCTGGTGGGTCAAATGCCATGCGAGGCTTGTTCCGTAAATGTTTCCCTGGAACACAGCCACGCCCGTGCATTAATGTGTGAGCTGTGAATGGCTGCCCTGGCCCTGTAGCAGGAGTTGAGTGAGTGCTTGTGACAGACCGATGGGCCCGCGAAGCTGAAAGGTGTTAACTCTGGCCCGTTACAGAAAAAGTTTGCTGACCGCCGTTTTATGTTATGTGCCTGTGAAGCAGATTCAGCTGTAATCTCCGTCTCCCTCGACCCCCTACCACCCCGCCCCGCAGCTCCTTTTACGGTTTTTCCGGTGTGCGTGGCATTCTGATTCTTGTGTGTTTCTGTAAAATAGGGAGAGAAGGTAATCCTGGCTCTGGATTCCAATACGATTTACATCCACAAGCTCCAATCCTTCAACCAAAATTTAGGAGCTGACAAATTAGACGAGAGCACCTACAAATGAGGGGGCTGTGGCCACTCTGTTGGTCATTCATGAGGTTAGACAATAGGGTGATTGTGTCTGTTCTGCTGAAAGACAATCTGATTGTCTTTTGTGTAGAATAAAGTACAGACCCGAGCACCCTCCTCCCAGGAGAAATACTGCAGACCTCTGTGTGCTCGGACCTCCTCCTGTCGGCTTCTCTGTTGCCCTGTGAGCTCCGAGCCTCTGGTCAGCATATCTTCATGCTGCTTTTCATTTTCCTCACTCCCTTTTTTTTTTTTTTAATTAATAAAATTATTTTTTTTGGCAAAATACTACAAAGAAAATTTAAAAGGAAAAAACTATTCATTGTAGGGCTTCCCTGGTGGCGCAGTGGTTGAGAGTCCGTCTGCCGATGCAGGGGACACGGGTTCGTGCCCCGGTCCGGGAAGATCCCACATGGCGCGGAGCGGCCGGGCCCGTGAGCCATGGCTACTGAGCCTGCGCGTCCGGAGCCTGTGCTCCGCAACGGGAGAGGCCGCAGCAGTGAGAGGCCCGCGCACCGCAAAAAAAACAAAAAACAACAACAACCAAAAAAAACTATTCATTATATTATACCTATCGCCCCCTTAGTATATATTTATAATGGGTTTTCTCAACCAGATGGGACTTTATATGGTTTAAAAACAATCTGGAAGACTGTACGGAAATATGGGAAATGTTTGTAATACAGTGTTTCATAAAAAAGATATGAAATTGCAGGTACGCTGTTGGAACCACGTAATAAATACGTATCTGTATGTAGCAGACAGATGCCCTCGTCCTAATGCCCAGAGCCTGTGAATGATGCCTTACATGGCAGAAAGCACGCTGCAGAAGTGATGGGTCTTGAGACGGAGAGATTATCCTGCCGTTATCTAGCTGGCCCTTCGCAGTCACAGGGGTCCTTAGGAGAGTGAAGGGAGTCAAAGTCAGAAAAGGATAAGGAAGCAGAGTGTTTTGCTTTGAGGATGGGCAAGGGGCCATGAGCCACGGAGCCTCGGTGGCCTCTGAAGGCTGGAAAAGGCAAGGAAACAGATGCCCCCGGAAGGAGCACAGCCCTGCCGCCACCTTGATTATAGCCTTGGAAGACTCGCTCTGGACCGCTGACCTCCAGGCCTGTAAGATGACAGATCTGTGTTGTTCTCCGCCACCAAGTCTGTGGTACTTTGTTACAGCAGCAATAGAAAACGAATCCAGCGCATACAACTGAAGAGAAGATGCTTCAGAAAGTTACGAAGAGGGTGTATTTCACTTGGCTCGTGTATTTTGATCCAGCCTTGGTGAGTTTATTTTGGTTGAATGGTTAACGCTGAGAGGCAGCCAGTGACTTTTAAGTGTTAGAGGAGAGGGAAAGTGGTTGAGTCTGAAGTTCCAAATCAAATAATACGGAAACCCAGGAAGCTGTTCCCTGGCTCGTTACGTCAGGAGGGCAGATGACTCCAGCCTTAGAAGGGAAGCCAGTCTCTCTCTGTCTTTTTTTTTTTTTTTTAAGCCTCTCTCTGGTTTCAGCAGACTTTTGGGCTGAAATGTTACCTTTCATAACTGTGTATTCTTGTAGTTGAGATCTTTGCACAAGGCTAAGTGTAAGCATTAAGCTGAAAACACGTTTACGGACTCTCATCGTGTTCTGTCAGGTGACAGTAGCCTTCTGGGACGTAGACGTGTGTGATCACCAAGCTTGCTCTCCACCCCGGCTCTGTCCTCAGAAGCTGTCGTGATAGGCTTGCCGCGTTCCCCCCAGCAGCTTGACCTTGTGGGCCTTTGAGTCCAGCGAGTCATTTCCTCGTCCTGCCCCCTCTGTCCCGCCGTCCTGTGACGTGGCAGAGCCTGGCTCTTCACTGGTGACAGGAGCCCCTGCCACGCTTAGTGGAGCCTGATAAGGGTCTGCGCACCTGCAGGTGGAGCCGCTAGCGCTTGACCAGCTCCCCCTCCTGGGCAGTGGCATGGCCCACAGGGGAAATTCCCAAACCTCAGAGTCTGCATTTCTCTCCACAGGGAAAATGAGGATTTTGACACTTTTCAAGTCTTTTTATTTGTCCCAAGGCTGGTTTTACATGTTTTGAGCCACTAGATGAAGATCATTATGGAAATGTCCTCGCGGGGTCCCCTGGGCGGTGACTCGGTGACGCTGTTACGAGTCCAAGCCCGTACTGCTCGCTGCACGACAGGCCAATAATTGAGAGGTGAGCTGTTGGGGCCGAGGAGTAGCAACTTCATCCGGAAAGCCAGCTGGCCACGAAGACGGTGGGCTTGTGCCCCAGCGAACCACCTGGGCTGAGTTAAAATGCAGGCTTCTTTTCTACTAGAAGGGGAGCGAGTGAGGTCAAGCATTTCCTGGTTCCGGTCAGACTCCGGATGGGTTGTGTTAATTTCTTCCTTCCTGCAGCCATTCACAGGTGGGCCTGGGCAGGATGTGTCCTGTGAGCTGAACAAAGGTATTTTAGCTTCACGCTGGTTACCTGGGAGGCAGGGTTCCCAGAGATGGGCCATTATGTAGAATTTAAGCTTCTAGGCAACATCTCTTTAGTGATGAACTTGTAATAGCATGCAAAGGTTCCTCCCAGTTACAGCGCGAAGTCCCTGAGTGTTGCGGTCCACGGCTCAGCGGATTCTCCACGGTCGGCTCTTCTTAGGCCTTGAAACAAGCCGCTGAGGGTACTGCCCAGTGGCGTGCAGGCCGAGCAGATCGCCATGACCTCTCAGCTGACTCACTCCATGTGCTTCCGCCACTCCCTGTCTGTCCTTCCGGGTCTGCAAGGTGCAAAGGCGGCCGGCGTCAGGGAGGAGAGGGAGCTCCAGTCGCCGTGAACCAAGTTAGGAAGCGTGCGCGTTGGGCTTGGACCCGTCCATAATGCGCCCTTTAAAAGTTCCTCGAGAGTAAATGATATGAAATTTGGCCCTGGCCCCCGAGTTCACTTCGCTCTGACCTGCAGCCCCTCGTGTATCTGATGCTTACTGTCTTGAAGGTGATCAGCTGCTCTGAACTCTGAGTGGAGATGCAAGCTGAGTACATTTATTCCCGATGAGACCATCTTTTGATTGGAGAGATGGAAGGAGGGATAAACACATCAAAATATTTAATTAGGCCGAAGACAACGACACGAAGTCTTACTGATGCATGCAGATGTGCATGGCAGGGTGAACTTCCCCGTCCTTTCACCAAGGTTCCCCCCCACCCCCCCCCGCAAACAGGGAAACTAAGAAATACTTGGGTAGAAAGAATCATCAGGTAGCACATCTTTTCAGCTGTCGAGGTGGCTGGATGTCAACAGCAGGACTGGACCTCTGCAGTTTGTTACCTGTTTTACCGTCCTCAGTTGGACTCTGTTTCCACGAAGGATAAAATGGATGTTTTCCGAGCATCTTCTTTTCTTTGTTCCAGAGAAGTTCGGGGAGGTGTCGATTCCCAGACCTTCTGTATTTTGTTGTTGTTAGAGCGATGGACTTCCTGTGTCTGAAGCACAGGGGAGCAGGCTCGCTGTCCTTTTTACAGACTCTCTCTAAGCTGGGCAGAGGTATCCAGGGATTCCTTATTCAGGTTTCTGCTGCCGTCCCCATGCAGCCGTACGGCTTGAAACGCCGACGTTCCTTCTTTGCCTTTCTGAGGGGTTAATACAGGTGCTTCCCTGTATCTGCGATTCAACCAACTACTTTTCCGTTTTATGTAAGGCACTGGAGCATCTGTGGATTTTGGTATCCGCGGGGGTTCTTGGAACCGCTCACCCATGAATACCGAGGGACAGTTGTGTTGGGGCGAGTGGTGGAGATCGTTCCCCTCCTGGCCCGGGCCAGGCCCCTCGTCTCTGCCTCTTTCTCCCTCCCTCCCCGGGCCTTTCAGGTCCTCCTGACACCACCTCCAGTTGCTTAGTTGATTACCTGGATTTTTGATAATTAGGATCCTTTCAGTAACATCCGTTGTCCCAGCAGGTGCCTGTCTGGCTGCTGTACACTCAGCAAACACCTAAGTGCGGGGCTCCGGGAAAACCTGCGACGGGGGAGGCCAGGGGACCACGCGGCGCGAGGGCAGAGCCCGTGCCCAGCAGAGTGGCAGCCAGCCGGAAGGTGGGGGGCTGCGTCAGCGTCCAGATGTGCAGGCCGGAGGCTGTTCCCGCCCAAGCTACACCTTGAGCTACACCTGAGAATCGCCCGAGGGGCTTTTCCAGGGAGGCACGAGGAGGCCTGGGTGTTCTCCGGATCAGTTAGGTCCGAGCCCCAAGGGGGGGAGTGGGTGGCCTCCGTGTGTTGGCAGCGCTGCCCGGGTGGTCCCATGGGGGCCCAGGGCTGAGAGGCTCTGCTTCGCCCGATGACGTAGGAGAGTAGATTCCTCTGTGCCTATTGTCAGGAGACAGAGATAATGGCTCTGGGTTCCCTGGGTCTACCCTGTGTTTGTGATGTGACTTGGCCCACGCTTTCACAAGTCGCCCTGTGGTGGCCTCCCGTCCTTGCCGTCTCCCCTCGGGGTGAGCCCTCTGCCCATCCGCAGGAGCCGAGGCGCAGACTTCTCTCCTGACCACCTGTTTTCACACCCACTTCCTCATCAGCTCAGCAAATGGACCCGCTGGGTACCACACGTCACGGATGTCTGTGCGTCCCAGTTAGCGGCCGGGACACAGAGAGAGCGGACTTTCTTCTGAACTTGATTTTCTGAATGCTTAGCTCACGGTCTGGAACCCGCGTTTCCAGCGGGGGAGTTTGATTTCCCCAGAGAGGAGCTGCGTTCTGGCTCCAGGGACCAGGCGTCCATGCGTTCCTACACCCCCGGCACATGCAGCCCTGTATCCCCCGAGCCTTCCCTGGCGTTGCTCCCATGCCATTTAGTGCCTTCTCCCCTGGAGCTCCGTGTTCCGCTTCTAAGCAGATCAGGGTGCCTTTCCCAGAGGGAACGCTGCAGATGGCATCGCCCATGGGGATGGGTTTTCTCCCCCAAGTGACTCACTCCTGCTCAAGACCAGGCTCTGGCTCGAGCACGCCGCGCCCACCTCTGTGCGGAAGGAATTAGAGCCAGCGGAGGACCTTGAAGAAGTTACACGGTGATTCCTTCTTTTTCATGGCTGTTGTTCTCCACACAGTCTCAGTTCTTTGAAAGTGTTTGTTTGTTTGTTGTTTTGTATCATTGATGCCTACTTTTTTTTATAAGCGTCTCTCTTTGTCTTTTTAATTTAATGGCACGCCCATTGCCCTCCCTTCCTTGACTGGGGTAAGACTGTACGCTAAGGACTGGCTTGGACCCACTTTCTCACCCACGGGTGACGTGGCTGTGGATAAGCGCCCTGACTGCCTCTCCCGACAGTCGGTTAAAGGACGCTCTCCTCTGAGGCTGCGTGAGGCTCCGTTCACCCCCAGCCTCTGACCTGCTGCGTGGGTGGGTCTGGTTTGCGCACACAGCCCGCGGCGGGTGGGGGGGTGAGTGGGACGGCGCTTTCTTAGCACAAGACGGACACGTCTGCTTTCCTGCCTGCGGTGAAGGGAAATCCATGGCTGGAAAATACTTGAACCTTAGGCAGTCAGCAGCACTAGCCCTTTGAAAATGAATTTGAAGGCAAAAGAGACGTCAAACGTTAGAGCTTTTTGTGACGTGCCTCTTAGATACAACCCTCCCTTTCCTACACTTCCTCTCCCCTTACCAGGTGGTACTTAGAGGGACGTCCAGAAAGGTGCAGAAGAGTGATAGAGCTCTTCTTTTCGTTTTAGGAAGTGCGCTGTTTTTCTCCCCCCAGCACCTTCTCATAAGCAATGTAACTGCCTTTGGTTTGCCTAAGAGAGAAAACATTTCTTCTGCTCCCTTGTCTGCCTTTCCCTCAGGTGAGCCATGCCTCTCTAGCCTCTGGAAGGCAGTGCAGCATTTGGCCGCATCCCTTGTTTTCCCGTCTCCTCTTCCGGGGCTCAGAGTTGACCTGTCCTGATACTCACTGGTGTGCTTCATGCTATCAGGCTGCGTGTCTTGAAACACATAAGCGTCCGAGGCTGGGAGTTTGCACGTTAACCGCTTGGTTTACGATGAGCTGTTAATTTGGCTACGCAGAGGAGGGCTGTTTTGAGGGTCAGCCCTCTGCTTCTTCCTCTTGCATTACAGCCCAGTCTCGCCCATCAGGTTTTTCCATCTGAGGCTCTAACTGGATGCCTAGCGGGTTGGTCAGAAGCCGCCAAGGAAGGATCCAGAGAAGATTCTTCGCGCTGCCCTCCTGCCCTGGCCCGGGGGAATCGTTTCCTCTGCAGGGTTCGTCCTGAACGAGAGGCTGCTGCCGACTGTGGAGAGCTGCGTTTCATGGCTCGGGCTTATTTCTGCCACTTCAGAGGAATCTGTTCCCCTGTGGGGACTGCTGCTCGGGCATTAGAACAAGTTGTCTGAAGGTTGTCAGGCTCCGTGGGGCAGAAGTCAACCCTTTCCTTCCTTCTTTGCAGCACAGAAGTATTTACCGAGCACTTCCTTTGGGCGGCGGGGAGGGAGCTGGAGCTTTCAGCTTCCAGTCTGTTTCTCTGTCCTTTGAGGCACCCCGAGGGTCCTTTGCTGATCCCCGCCCCAGCCTCAGCCAGCCTGAACGTGATTAGTTTTAATCGCGTTAACCTTGACCGTGTGAGTGGCGCTGACCATGGTTTTGTGTCAGAGCCAAAGGTTCATAGTCACATGTTCCCCTCGGATGGGAACTGTGCGGTGGCTCAGTTGGTGTCTCCGGAGCGTGAGGGAAATTCTGTGGTCTTCCGTGGATTCCCCATAAGTCTGATGAAAGTTGCATTTTATCCCTAGATGTCCGACTTCCTCTTGAGTTTTGTATTCTCAACATTCAGAGTCACAAGGTGATCTCTTTGAACTTCCGGGCCATATGTGTTTGAATGATAAACTTCCAGCATGAGGGAAATGGTCACATAAGCGTCAGGACTTATAGTCTGGCCCATACCTCTATTATGCGTTACTGACAGCGAAATGAAGGAGGATCCCTTGGGGCAGACTTGGGCTAGCTATGCTGATTTTATTGATCCAGATGATTATGATTTGAATGGGTTTCAATTCTAGTGAGACCAGGCTCTAACTGGCGCTTTACTGTCGTTATTTCCTTGTACCAGCACCATCGTAAGTGACAGCAGTTAGCGTCAACTACATACACATTGCGTACCAGGTGCCATCCTCAGTGTCTTACGTGAATTCGTTTCTCCAGTCCTCCCCAGACTCTGAGGTCACACTATCATCCTCTCGGCTTTTCAGCAAGAAGTAGCTGTGGCTTAGAAAAGTTCAGTAGCTCATCCAGGGTTTACTAAGTGTGACAGCCGGGACCTGAACACCGCAGCCTGACCTGCGAATTCACGCGTGACCGCGCTTCACCGCCCATCTCTCTGGCCTCTTCCACGGCACTCATATTTTGCCAGATGGAGAGAACTCACCGAGGAGGAGGCCTGCTTACAAGATGCTTGAGAACAAATAGGCACCTGACTTGTGCCCACGGCGGGAAAAGAAATGCATTGCCGTCTTGAGAGGCCGCTAATGAAACCTGCCCACTGTGGACCCAGAGCCCCTGCTGCCCTGTTGGTGGACGTTCCTCGCTGCTCAGGGCTGGCCCCTGACCAGGGCAGACAGCACGGCTCTTAAGGGGCTTCTGCAAGTTCCTCTGTGGCTGCTGCCCGGCCGGCTTGCTCTGTCGTGGTGTTGAGACGCCCCCGTGGGACAATGGTGTCTAAGAAACACGGGCTGTTCCTCTGATGGCTGTGACCTTCTTGGTGTGCTCTGGCTAATTGAGTCCATCTGAATTCCGTGGTATATGGATGGATCCTCCATGAGTCACGAAAGGCTCATTCACAGAAGAGTCATGGAGAGACAAACAGATGGGAAAATAAAACCCCTAAGGAAATGCTTTATGAGGTTACAGTGTGTGTTAGATTATACAGTCTGGGAGAAGGAGGATAATGCAAATTAAAATATCTGGGATGCTATTAGGACAGCGTTTAACATGGGTAACTTCAGAGTAGGAAGACCTGGGTTGCAGTGGCTTCTCCACTTGCTGGTTCTGTGGCCTCGAGCTACCTGCTTATCCCCTGTGAGCTGTGGGACGGCGGGTGCAAACACTGTCACCCTCACCAAGCACAGCCCTCGGGCTGCTGAGAGCACGTCCGGCGCCTCCAGAGGCTTGTTGTGAGGCTGAAAAGGGCAGACACGTGTGCGTGTGCCCTGCGTAGGGCTTAACTCACAACAGGCCTTGGACTTAGCTCTCCTTTCTCTCATTGCCTCCCTTTATCCTTTTAAGTGGTTGTGACTATCAGAATCCTTGTTAACAGGAAGGGCTGACAAGACAGGCTCCAGCTGCCCCTGGAGAGCATGTGGCTGTCCAGTCCCCAGTCGGTTCCTCCATCCTCCTGGACCCATGAGACTGAGTGAGAACCTTGGGGGCCACGCCCTGGGCTGGGTGCTGGACAGACAGAGGTGAACGACTTGGACCCGCCTTCCAGGAGCCTGTCTCTGGAATCCCTCCTCCACAGCTAATGCATGAACCGAGGCGTTCTGTCTGCAGGTCACCCCACTAGGTTATCCGCGTCTCTGCTTTAAGGGTTTTAGTAATTCATTCTCTGGCTCCAGCTCTTCCGTGTGAGTTTTACTCTCGGGGAGGCTCCACTGCGCGCCTAAAACTTTCTATGCATGGTAATTTAGCACACGTCCAGGCGTTGAAAAGTCTGGCTGGCCCTAGATCAGAGCGGGCAGAGAGCTACAATATTCCAATTTTCTTTTTCTTTTTGACAACAGTAGTTCACCAAAGCTCCCTCAACCAGAGTAAATTATTACTGTAACTTACGGCGAAAATTATTAGAGGGCCATAGGTAGCATAGTCTTGCAGGTGGGAATCATTGAGAAAATAAAACAAAATTTTGAAACAGTCCCTAAACTTGCATGGCTCTGTTGCTCCAAAGACGAGTTTTAGGAGGTGGTGGTGAGAACCACAACTAGATCCTTTTAGTCTACGTGCGTTTGGTGGGGTCTGTAGTTGAGAGCTTCTGTATTGCACATGCGGGGAACCGCTTAAAAATGAGTGTTCGTGGGAAGAGTTTGTACTGACAGGCTTTCCCTGTGATTAAGTGACTTTGGGTCTTCATGTCACACTGGAAAAGTCATGAGGCACGGTTCTGGTAGAACTCTCTTCATTGTGCATAAGACTTATATCTTATCTCATCTCCGCTGTAGAAAAGTCGCCCTGAACAGAATTGCAGTATTCTCTATTTCCCCATTTCTGGCATCATCAAATGTTTATCTTTCTGCTGATTAAGAGATTGCCTTCTTATCCAGAGGCCTCTCCACAGCTGTTCTTGATGTCACTGAAGACTGTTTGGGGAGCAGTGAGGCCCCGGAGCTGGCACCTTCTGGAGAGGGGTGAGCAGCATGGCTTTGGAGTCCTGGCTCTGTCACTTAAAGCTGTGCATCTTTGAGAGCCACTTAACCTTCCTGAGTTTTAGTTGCCCATTTCTACAAAGTGGAAGAAATCATACGTACCCTGGGGTGGTCTTGTGAGGGTTAAACAACACAGAGACCCCAAGCGTCTGGTGGCGCGCCCAACAGGACAGTATGTGGTCGCTGTTGTGTTTGTTTTCCAGTCTCATCCATTGTTGGCAATACTGTTCTGGTCCGAGAATGGCCATCAGTGGCATTTGGGACTTGAGTGTGACCTTTCATAGGCTGGAATGGAAACCACAGCAAAACAATTCTCCATTTAGCCGGAAGGCATTCAAGTTGGCAAATTACCAGACAGGGTGATGTGCTCAAGGGACCCCAGGAGGGCCGTTCCAGAGACAGCAGTGCAGCCGTTTCTGCCCACGGTGTTCTCTTCCTTGGGCCCTGAGTCCGAGGCCTCGTTCCAGGCACGGCCCCATCAGGGATGAGACTTCGTCCTTTATCATCCAGGTGCCCTGAAGAGTCCACCCCCCTTGGCCTCTGGGACACTCGGCTGATTTACACACAGGTAAATGCGGTGAAGTAAGTTTTCTCGGAGGCGGTTTTGTGTGCTGCCGTCACAGTATTTCTGTGTCGCATCCTCAGATTCTCACTGTTGGTTTTGTGGTTTTCCCCCCTGACTGTCTCCGCCTTCTTTGAAAAAGCTGCTTCGCACTCTTCAAGGCGTCAAGCTGGGTGTGGGCGCGGCGTGTATATAAGTAAGTGCCTTAGGTGGGGCGTATCTTTCTGTCATGGGATCAGCAGTTAAATGGCGCAGCAAGAAAGAACGCATATTTGATTTGCAAATTATTCCTACATTGCCCCTTCTCAGGCCTGACAATTCTGCTATTGAATTTCAGCTTTCAGTCTCAGTAGGAACGGCTGACTTTACGTGAGACTTCTACATCAGAAAACCACATTGTGCCCGTGGCTGGGTTTTTAATTCAGATTTGAAAGCACGGATTCACCAGCTCACTCAGACGCACCAAATGGATGTAACCCGTAGTCCTAGGTGGTACCACTTAGAGGAGAGTGAAGAGCACAAAACGGCTGTAGGAAAGGTCGCCACACTTAGAAATACGAACCCAGCGTCGCTTGCGTAACCTGAGGGATTTGAAAGTAAGTTTTAAAAATCAGTTTAGACGTGTCAGCCACTGGCCTTGTCTTGGAGAAGCGCAGCTGGCGTCTCTTGGTGTCAGGAGAGCTGCTGCCCGATTCCGGGGAGGCCGAGTTTTCCCCACCGGGCGCCGCAGGCCAGCAAACTTCTGGACGTGTCTGTGGCAGCTTGAATGCTGCTATTTAAGGGCTGATGAAGAGGCAGCTTGGAGGAAATCTCAAGACTAAATGCTCTGATTCATCACTGTCGTTCAGGCTTTCCAGCCTTCAGAGCCGCCCGGGCTTCGGAGACAAAGGGTGACATTCAGCCCAAGTCAGCAGCCCCCACGTGGTGAGGGGGTGGGAGGCGCAGGGAGAGACCGCTGGGAGGGCGGCTGGGTCGCCGGGTCAGCTTCCTGGGTGCGGGGGAGGTTGAGTGATCTATGGACTGAAGATGCAGCCCGCCTGGGGGGCCCTGGCTCAGAAAGAGCCCGGTTGGTGGGTCCGGAGGGGCTGCGGCCCCCTGAGGGGGTGGTTCCTGCAGCACTGGGGGCTCCAGCACGTTGCTAGGGCCGCGGGGGTGGGGCGTGGAAAGCCAGCTGGGCTGGAGTGTCTGTACTTCTGCCAAAGGGTTTCTAGTCGCGGAGAGGGCTCTGGCCGTGGAGCCTGTTAGACCTGCTGCCACATCAGTTCCGCCCCCGTCACTCTGACTTCGTCACTTGCCTGCATCTTCTGTTCCTCTGGGAAGGAGAGTGGCGAGCCTCCCTCGTGGAGAAGGAAGACGAGGCCATGAGACCAGTGCGTGGTCAAGGGTAGCTGTCAGTGCATTGTTGGATGCTCACGGGTGTATATCCCTGTGCATCTCACCTCAGACCCTCTGACCCTCCGTGCTGCCCTCCCGCCACCCCTGCAGGGAATAACCAGATAGGACAGGGTGTGGGCGAGCACTGAGGGTAGGAAGTGGCTGTTTCTTGTTGAGCCTCATGTTCGTATGTCCTCGGGCTGCTGGCCGGGGACTCTTCTTGCCACAAGGGAAGGCAAAGGTCTTAACTGGCTCTCAGAGGAGTTCGACATGTTCTTTGCAATAGCTCTGATAAGAAAGTTTGATGAACAAAGATGTGAAAGTGAGGGTTTTTGTGTTTTTGTTTTTGTTTTGTTTTTTTTTAATTTATTTTATTTTTTTTTGCGGTTTTAAAACTAGATTTTAATCTGTCCTGTGCTGTCTTTGCAGAGATAAGCGAGAGTCAGCTGAAGATTAGTTCAGTGAGACGGTCTAGTGGAAAGTGCTTCTTCCGGCACCCCCAGCGGGGCTCCTGCCTCTGCTGTTCTTAAAAGGGACTGATGGAGGCCTCCCTGGGGGTCCAGTGGGTAACACTTCGCCTTCCAGTGCAGGGGGTGCAGGTGCGATCCCTGGTCCGGGAGCTAAGATCCCACATGCCTTGCGGCCAAAAAGCCAGCACATAAAACAGAAGCAATATTGTAACAAATTCAATAAAGACCTTAAAAATGGTCCACATCCAAAAAAAAAAATCTTTAAAAAGAAAAACAGGGACTGATGACCCTTTGCAGAGCCAAGGGAAACCAAAAGATTTTGGAGGCTTAGCTCCCTCATAAGCTATCATTTTTCCCTCTGTGGCTTAAATTAATTTCTGCAACAAGTGAAGTGCATTTACCCAGGAATCAAAGCGAGTTTACCCTCCTGGACTTGGATGTGGGAGGAGGACTAATTCCACTCTTCAGACAGAGGCCAATGCAGAGGCAGCGCATGACAGCTGTGGCCCCGAGGGCAGGAATTACACGTGCAAAGTGGAGCTGCCTTCCAGCCCCTGCTTGGGGTCCCTCGGCCATGCAGGGGACTCCGAGTGCCTGCTACACACACGAGCCGCACAAGGAGGGGACCACTGATGCTGCAAGTTAAGTAGCAGTATCACCTCTTTATGCCACGTGTACTATTTGGGAGGTTACAGAAAAACATGTGCCCTGTCGAAATGTATAATTACGTGGCTTATAATTCTTGGGGGTCTGTTAAGATTTTCCATCTGTGTATGCTTCCCAGTTAACAATTAAATGTCAAAGTCCTAAGCTTGTATGAGCCCCTGAAACATTTTCGGATCCCACAGCAGATTTTTACAGATAGTTCGACCACGTTTGTTCTGTGTGAGGCTCGTAGTGGGAGCTGAGTATCAGGCATCGACAGAGGCCTTAGAGTCTGACTGCAGTTGTCTGGGCCTGTATAAAACCACAGGGGGAAAAAGTCATTTCATGCTTTTCAAACTTACTAGTTAATGTTTAAAGATCTTATACAGAGTGGACGAAGCCAAACATTTTTTCCTAACCTTCCAATTATTAGCGAGGTTATGAGACTGTTCTGTGTCAGCATTAAAAATAGGAGCTTTTGTTTCTCTTTTCGTTCTGCCTGCAGTTTCCATAATACAGTTTGCAGTTAACTTCCTGAGGTCACGTTTCTCAGCATCATTGTGTGCGGGAGTTTTGTGCCAGTTTCTCTGGGCATCTCGTGGTGGTCCTTGGGTGTGGATGAGAAACGGGCATCCACGGTTTACTGGTTTACCGGAGTCTAAGGACTCCAGTAAACCGTGGGCAGGCTGGTAAATAAAGCTGGAGCATGGGCGTCCCGGATGAGAAGCACCGAGCACGTGGAGAGGAGAGCAGGGAGGGATCATTTATGCCCAAAGGAGGCTTCTTGGGAAGATGCTGCAATCAGACTTGGGTGCCCAGCGGGCAGAGCACAGCATTAGGAAGTTCGGAGGCTCTTCAGAAACTAAGAGCTGGGCAGGATTCCCCGGAAGAGGCCTATGGTAGGACATGAAGCCTGGAGAAATAAGTGGGAGCAGATTGGAGAGACCTGACCATCACCTGCCATTGTGTGTCACGTGTTGTGTTGGTTTCCCTTGAAAAAATTATCATCGTGCTGTTAAATGACAGAGTACAGATGAATGCATATTTTTGTTTTACCAAATTAGAAGCACATTATATCTGCCAGGCCATTTTATTCCAGCGTGTCCATGTACTTTTCTCAGGATGGGGGTAGCATTTTAAAGGTAGAATTTGATGAGCCACTGAGGCCTTTTCATATAAAATACCGTACTTGGAAAAAGTGATCGTTATAAAATACCTTGGAATCACAGCTAGAGAGTCAATTACTGTTTCATGTCCAGGAATCCAATTAAAGTTGAGTTAGGCTGTTATTCTCATACAATTTCCAAAGCTACACACTTCCGTAATTCTTACTCTCGTGTATAGTCAGTAAAATATTTAATACTGTGCTTGCGTTAGCACCTGAACTGTTACAAACGGCCTCAGCAGCGGTCACCTGCTTGTTTCCTTTCTGTGACGGCAGATGTCTTCGAAGTGAATGAAGCTGAAGATGTTTACGTCAAATATAATTTGGGGGGCATTTCCTTACTAATGGAATCTTCAGAAGAATGCCGGCGTTTCTTGTCTGCTTGGCAGTCTTTAAATACCATGCGTCTCTTTCTCTTCTCACCAAAGCCCTACTCCATTTCTTATTTATATAATGAGAAACTGTAAGACAGTAAAACATATAAGTGACTCTGAGATGAGGCTTTTGATGATATCAGCTACTCTTTTTTTTTTGACTGACTGAAGGAAGTCTATGAGTTCCAGCTTGTCTGCTGGTTAATAGGAAGTAACAGAGTGCAAAGTAGAAGTAGGTCTGGGGCAAGATGAGACCCTTTGCAGTCTTGGGAGCCGGACCCGACACTGCAGAAATGGCCACACCCGAAGTCTGTTTCCCAAAACAAGCCTGTTCTCTGGCTTCCTGTGTCCGATGTCAAAAGCAGAAAATGGGAGGACAGGGGGATAGTAGACTCATTGAGAGCAGGACTAAATTTCAGCAGGTCCAGTAATTATACAGAAGAAGTGGTCAAGGCCACTTAGTGTAGGAACAGAAGCCCCATAGAGCTTGGGAACCCCGTGAAGTGGACCAGAGTAGTATAAACACTGATTTAGGCTCATCGTTGGGAAGATGTTCAATTGTATTGATTTATTCTGTTTAAGAAAGAGTACTGGACAGTACATTTTAGAAATATTTGTACACACACTGGCTTTAAAAAAAAAAAACTAAAAACAAGACTCGGTACATAAAAAGAGAACATGTAATTAACTAGGAAATGTGGACATGCTCTTACAACAAGAGTTACATGAAGCCTTGTCATAGTATTTTGGGTCTTTATTCAAAGATAAATTCCAGTATAATTTTTAAAAAGTAAATTCTCACAACTGCCCTAGGTGGATTACTATTTTCTCCATTTTACAGATAAGGAAATGGTAATTCACTTGCCCAGGATTACATGATTTGAGTCAATCAACAAATATTTATGGATTGCCAGACATTTGTTTAGGCTTAAGCAAACATTAGAAGATTTTCCTCTTTGAGCTTTCAAAGATGTTACTTCTACTTGTCATTGCTCCAGAGTTAGGGAGTTTATCTTCACACTATATGTCTTTAAGTTTAAGAAAAAAAAATTATTTCCTTATATTAAGAGTGTTATTTTTTAAACTCCTACATCACGCCGTGCGTTTCTTAGTACACGCTACTGGTGTTTTACATCTCTAGTTAGACTGCCAGAGCTAAAGTAAAGAAAATTAATGAGAAAAAATGGTTTAACCATCTCAGGTTCTGTCAGTGGCAGTTGACTTTTTGTTCAAGGAAGAAAGTGAAGCACAAACAGAAGAGGAGAACATTTTAGAATCTGATCATTCTAGGAATCACATTCAGTATGGAACGTGTCCTGAAAAATCCTAAAAGTCAACAATCCTGGTGGAAAGCATGAAATGAGTATGTGTAGTGTCATCAGAAGATACAATAATATACTGCATTTACCTTTACCAAAAAAAAAAAAGTAAAGTGGATTTTGTGTAATAATGCCTTATTCAGATGTGTTAATTTTGCTCTGAAATCTATTTTGACGTTGATATAGCCGTTCTAGCTGTCTTTTGACGAATATTAACATGCTTTATTGTTTTCCGCCCGTTTACTTTTAACACTTCAGTGTCTTTAAAGTGGGTTTCGTGTAGACAACATGCAGCTTGGTCTTACCTTTTTACCCAGTGTGACAATCGTTGCCTTTTAATTGGAGTCTTTGCACCATTGACATGTAATGGGATTATCATTAATTTACATGGGATTGTATTCACATTTCATGATCACTACCATCTTTCTATGGTAGTGCATTCAGTTTGTTTTCCTTCCTTCCTGTATTTTTTTGGGGGGGATAATTGAGTATTTTAATCTAGTTTATCTTCATCATTGGCTTATTAGCTCTATTAGTTTCCTTGGGCTGCCAAAACTAATTACCACAAACTGGGTGTCTTAAACCAAATTCATTCTCTCGTAGTTCTGAGACCTAAAAGCCCGAGACGCAGGTGCTGGCAGGGTCGTGCTCCCTCTGAAGGCTTTAGGGCCCGTCCTCGCCTCTTCCAGCTTCTGTTAGTTGCTGAGGGTCCTCGGTGTTCTTGGCTCGCAGCTGCGTTGCTCCAGTTCCTGCCTGTCTTCACACGGCCGTCCTTCCTCCGTGGGCCTGTCTCCAAATCTCCCTCTCCGTGGAAGGACACCCGTCCTTGGACTCAGGGCTCATGCTAACTCAGTGTGACCTCATCTTAACTTGATTCCATCTTCAAGGTCACATTCACAGGTACTTGGGGTTGCAGACATGGTCCTGGGGGACACAGTTCAACCCACACTTTAGCTGCACATCGTTGGGGTTTGTTTGTTAGTGATTGCTCTGGGGTTTATGATATGATCACAGTCTGCCGTCCAATAATATAATATCACATCACATATGGAGTAGGTCCCTTACAATAGTTTACTTCCGTTTCCCCTCATTTCTGTCAGGTGCTGTGCCTTTGCCCCCTATAACACCTCCCATATCTGTCCCTTCTCTGCTGACTAAGGTAAGCCCCTAATTTCCTGCCCTGTGTCGTCAGGAGTCTCAACTTGCATTATTGACCGTGGCATTCAAGGTCCTCTGCAACCTTGCCTCCGCCTGCCTCTCTACCTTCATTTCTCACGTAGGTACGACTTCTGTGCCTCCGAATAAGCCAGGATGTGTCGCATCTGTACTTCGGCTCATGCCAAGCCATGAGCAACGCCCTCCTGTCCACCTCATCTACCTGTCAAGCCGTTATTTCCCTTTCAAAACCTACACAAACCCGTCCTCTTTTGTGTCATCCAGTGGTGCCAGCTGTGCCTCGTGTACCTGCTGTGGGGACACACCCCACTCCCAGCTCCTGCCTCTTTTCACTGTACAGTCTACGGTGCCCCCTCACGACAGACAGGAGGGCGTGGACCCAGGAGTCACAGCCATCTCTGAACATCTCGGACAGCGCCAGGCTTACGATCACCGATCAGTCAGTATACACCGAGTAAAACTGTGAAGGAACCGTTGAGTGCTGGCTGCACCCATCCTTACTGCTCAGACTTGTTAACAGACCACATGTTCCCATCGTAGGTGCTGCGATTAATTCTGTCCGCCTGGGCTGATCTCTTTGTCTGTTCACTGTTCCTTCATAGAAAGTCACTTGAGAGTCGAGTCATTTTCATCGTTTCAAACAGTGACAGAACACGTGGATATATATCTTCCAGGCGCCTAAAAAAATACGGTGATTTTCCACATCGTTGTCGGAAATAATGAGCCGTTACTACCCCAGGTTTGATTGGCGTATTTGCCTTGGCAGGTGGGTTTTTTTTGCAAGCAGAAAAACCATCTTAGGGAACTTTATCCCCATGCATCAAAGCACTTACGATTCTGTGGACATCTGTAAGATGATCGTGACTCGGAACGTTCAGAGACGTTAATGACGTATCGTGGCCACTTGGAACTTTGTGAAACGTGTGGCTTTGCTCTTTCTCTCTTAGGCCTCTGCACAAACCCCAAGTCGTCCTTGAAACATCGGAATGTTCAAAGGGTTTTATTTTCCTAATTAGAGAAACCACAGCAATTCTAGCTGTCACAGTGGCCCGAGCAAGCAGAGGCAGGAGTGGACCCTCTGCGGAGCCTCCAGAGGGGCACAGCCCTGCTGGCACCTTGGTTTTGGCCCGGTGATGCTCCTTTCGGGCTTCTGGTCTTCAGAACTGTAAGGGAGTCCATTTCTGCTGTTGAAAGCTACCAGGTTTGGGGTAGTTGGTTACAACAGTGGTAGGAAATTCGTGCAGGCACCATTATTGCCTCATTTTACAGAGGTGGAGACCGAGGCTTACAGAGCTGGATCAACTGCTGTAAGTCAGAAAGTTGAGCCCAGGTAGAGCTGGGATCTGCACCCATTCCTCTGGCTGGAGACCCCTTTGTCTGGAAGGGATGCTCATCTGCTTCTATGGCCGATGCTAACAGGTGGGTGGGGACCAGCCAGGGTCTCAGGCGGTGCTGCAGACCATTCCCTTCTGCTTCGGAGTAAGACTCACTCGAGGTCCAGACCCCTCTCAAGAGACTGAGTTCTTGGACAGGCGAGAGTGATCCCTCTGGAGACCACAGGAGGCCACAAGCAACAGTGTTATTTGACTGTGTTCTTCCACTTTTTTTTTTTTTAAGATTTTTTTTTCTTTTGACATAGACCATTTTTAAAGTCTTTATTGAACTTGTTACAACACTGCTTCTGTTTTAGGATTTGGTTTATTTTTGGCCGTGAGGCATGTGGGATCTTAGCTCCCTGACCAGGGACCAAACCCTCACCCCCTGCGTTGGAAGGCGAAGTCTTAACCACTGGACCGCAGGAAAGTCCCTGTTCATCCACGTTTAATCAGCGCCCGAAAGGGCAGAAACAGCAGATTCCATACCAGTTGGTGTGCAGCACTTGTATGGGCTCCTCTGGTGGTGGTTCTGACCTGAATTATTTCAAGTATGTGGTAGGAATGCAAACCACTTGCCAGTGAGAGAGAGGCTGATTTTCCATTCTGAAGTTCTATTTCTTAATTACAAGAAAGGAATCCTGAATTGTCTACTGTGTTGCCATTTCTCCCCCCTCCCTTGATTGGCAATGGGGTGAACGGGGTCTGCTCCTTCATGGTGATGGTACAGAGAGAATTCATTTTGAGCACAAACAAAAAGTGAAAGGGGCTTTTGAAGTCCAGAAGGAAAGAAGTTTACGGCAGCAAAAGCCACGTCTCCGCATGCGCCGCACCCCGTCCCCGATTAAATTCCTCTGAAATTCCCCACGTGTTTCTCTTTAGAGACTCTTCTGACTCTGTACTTGCGCCTCCGCTTGAACAGCTCGAAGGACTATCCTGGCCTCTCATAGTCCGTGTATTTTTCAGTGTCTCGTGTATAAACAGACACGCATTTCTGACCTGTGCTGGGTTTCTTTCTTTCTTCTTGGGTGTAGTAGTAGCCAAGAGGGGGAAGGAGACCATGGGACTAAAACTGATGGTGTGAGACCATCACCTGGTCCTGCATCACGATTCTCTCTCAGAGCCTGATGTCCCTGGTCGTGGGTCCTTGGGGAGCACGTGCTGAGTTTCTGCACAAACCGTCGATTCTCCTGACAGTTGAAAGTTCCCTCGCGGCCTCAGGAAGGCTCTAGGAACAGAAGAGGGAGAGATTTGTGCAGGGTGGGTGGGAAGCCTCAGCCCTCACGGGAGCCCCCGGCCGACCTCAGCCACCTCCACAGTGCAGGCAAAGAGAGACAGACCATCAGCCCTTCTCGCAAAGAGCAGACTGTTTTTTCTTTGCGTGTGTGTGTGTGTTTTATGAAAATATATTTTGTTGCCAAGCACAGCTCTTATTAAGTGGCACCTTCTAGTTTAATACATGTAAATTATGAGTTATGTGGGCAGTTATATTAATTACATGTTGGGGTATAGCACATTACCCCAAAACATAAGCGGCTTAAAACACTCAATGTTTACTGTCTCACAGTTTCTTTGGGTCGGGGTCCGGACCCAGCTGAGCTGAGTATTGGATGCAGGCTGTGGTCACGGCAAGGCTGGCCTGGGGGGTCCACTTCCAGGCTGGCCGTTACTAGGGTTCGGTCCCCTGCAAGCTGTTGTCTGAGCCCCCCCCCCCCCCCCCCAGTTCTGTGGCACACGGACCTCTCGGCTTCCAGAGCACAGCTCACAGCTTCCGTCAGAGTGAGCGGGAAAGGGCAAGCAAGCCCAAACCCAAAGTCCGTTTATAACCTGACCTCAGAAGTGACCGCAACGATCCCATCATTTTGCTGCATTCTTTACGTTTGAAGTAAGTCTCTGGGGCCGGTCCACACTCGCGGAGAAGACAGTCCAGGAACACGTGGACATCAGAGGGCGGGGGCCGCCGTGGAGGCTGTCTCTCCTATGGGAGCAGGAGAGTGAGTTTCCCTTTACGCAAGCCCGTTCTATGAAAACCCCCATTTATACATGAGAAGAGAATTTTTGTCCTTCTTTCCTTTATTGAAGTGTGTCTTCCATGTTATGAAATGCATAGACCTTTAAAGTGTGATGAGTTCTGAAATATATATAGGATTTAAATTTTTGAGTAGCCTGGACTGGGAGGCTTTTTAAATGCCAAGTACTGTGGATTTATATTAATGCTGAATGTATTAGTCATCTTTTGCTGCATAACAAGTCATCCCAGGGCTTAGTGGCTTAAAGCAAGAGTGTTTATGGTCTCATGGGCCAGGAATCCAAGCAAAATGTCGTTGGGTGGGTGCCTGGACTCGGGGTCTCTCAAAGTCTGTGATTCAGGACTTGGCTGGGGTCTCCTCATCTCAGGCCTTGGCTAAGAGAGGGTCTGATTCCAGGCTAACGTGACTGTTGGCAGGGTTGTTTCTCACTGTCTTAGTTCCCCGCCTCATGGGTTTCTTGCTTGCCTCCTAAAATTGTGCAGCATCGAGAGAGAAATGCCAACAAGAGGAAGAAATGGCAGCAAGATTTCAGTCAGTCTTCTGTCACCCGGTCACAGAGATGACAGTTCAACACGTTGCCCTATTCCATTAGTCAGAAGCCGGTTGCTAGGTCCGTACCACCCTCGGGGAGGGGAGACCCCAGAGGGCGTGGACACCAGGAGGGGGCCTCACTGGGAGCCTGTCACAAGCTGCCCACCACGGTGCAGAATAAAACGTGCCCCTCGGGTCTCTGATCCCAGGTGTGTCTTTTCAGTGGGACGTCTGAATATAGAGAGCTGTAGGGAAAAACCTAAATTCCATAAAAATCTGATGAGTGATTTTAGTTTGTATTTTTATTTTTTAAAAATATTTATTTATGGGCTTCCCTGGTGGCGCAGTGGTTGAGAGTCCGCCTGACGATGCAGGGGACGCGGGTTCGTGCCCCGGTCCGGGAAGATCCCACATGCCGCGGAGCGGCTGGGCCTGTGAGCCATGGCCGCTGAGCCTGCACGTCCAGCGCCTGTGCTCCGCAACGGGAGAGGCCACAACAATGAGAGGCCAGCGTACCGCCAAAAAAAAAAAAAAAAATTATTTATTTACTTTGGCTGCACCGGGTCTTAGTTGCGGCGTGCGGGATCCAGTTCCCCAACCAGGTACCGAACCTGGGCCTCCTTCGTTGGGAGCACCGAGTCTTACCCGCTGAACCACCTGGGAGGTCCCTGATAAGTGATTTTAAATCGTGACTCCTTTGTCCTCAGATGTGGTTAGGTCAAAGAATTGTTGTCCCGAGAAAATGAATGAAATAACCACGCAGATATGAAGGCAGGTTGGTTGAGTCATTTGTCACCTCCTGGTTCCCCCTTTTTCCCTGCATGTCTTCTGGGCTCCCCTACTGTGATTCTGAAATATTTTCATAAATTCTTTTCTATCCCTCCCATCAAGAAGCGGAGCTTAACGCCCATCCCCTTAAGTGCAAACTGAACTGAGTGATTTGCTTCTAATAAGTGGAAGATGGTGGCAGTGGCAGTGTGCGGCTTCTGAGACTAGATGTGAAAGGCACTGTAGCCTCCTCCTTGTTCCTCTGGGATGTCTCACTCTGGGGAGGCGAAGGGCCCTGCGTGGGGACGCTCGGGCAGCCCTTGAGGGGTCTCCTGGTGAGAAGCTGGTCCTCCTGCCGACAGCCATGGGCTGAGGCAGCCTGGAGGCGAATCCTCCCGTTTATCAGGTACCGTGTCAGCGCCGCAGGTGATACCAACAGCTGAAGGATACGGTCCTTCTTACGTTGCTTTAGAACCAGTCGAAGAATGCACGCAGGAGAGCTTGTGCTGCCTTGTGCTTCGGAAGCTGAGGTGTGGGACGGTGACCCAGGACGGCTTACTTCACGTACAGGGGTGATGAGCTTGGGGCCTGGGATGGAGTTTAGACAGGCCGGTGGAGAGCCAAAGGGGTCCGCAGGCTGGGGTGTGGCCTGAGGTGATGAAAGTTATGAAGGTGAGAGGCCCCAGGCCTGTAAGTAGGTGCACCAGTGTCGGGATGGGGCCGAGGAAGAGGACGTTGACCCTGTTCCGAGGGGAGCTCGGAGAACGCCCGCCAGGGCAGGGCCAAGACTCTTCTCAAAAAGCAGCTTTGAACTTGTTGCGATTTGGAACAAGCGTGAGTGTGGGGTCCTGGAGCCCCAGGTTGTAAGAAAGACATCCTGCACAGGGCATCCTTGGCCCGGGAGATTCTCAGGGCTTCCATCAGCAGCCGTGCTGGGACCCATGTTTCAAGCTTTGGGCTGGAAGAAACCATTTCCATGACTACTCATGCCCTTCCTGCCCCCTGGACGCCCCCTTTTCTGATACCAACAGACCCACCTCTACCTTTCAACATCCTACCCCTTCTCCAAAGGCAAGACCATCCTAAATTTTAAAGGACTTTTTTCTTTTTCTTTTTTTTGCCACTAGCAAAAAAAGTTAAGTACATGGATGTGAAGGTAGTTTGGTTGTGACACTTGCTGCCCTGGTAACAGCCTTCTCCTCCCTCCTGGGTCCGCAGGCTGGATATTTATTCACGGGGAGGCCTCTCCTTGCTACAGGGAGGGACCGGCCAGCTGGGACTCTCCGTTGCTCCTGGACACTGACAGTTTTGTGTGAATTCTGTCCCATAACACTTCGGATCACACAGTTGTCTCCTTGGTAGATGGTCAGCTCTCCGAAGGGAGGGATTGCGTTTTGCTGAGCAGCCAGCGTGACGGGTGCTCAGGAAGGGCCGTCTGCCTGTTGGAGGTGGAGGGAGCTGGGTCCAGCGCCGTCACTTTTCGTTTTGCGCAGCCAGCCTTCTCGGCTGCAATGCACACGCGGCCTCCTTTATGGAAATCGCCACCGGCAGAGCCCTGGCCACCGAGGACGTGCTTTTCTACCGTATTCCAGAATCTCGTGGAGGGATGCACCCTCCCCCATGTCACCTGGGCATCTTTGAGCAGAGAAGCAAGCTTGCTGCTTCCTCACGGAATGTGGTAGAAACTCTTCACAATGTCTTATAAAAGGCCTCTTCATTCGAGTGTGGGGATAGGAAGCCTCAGGAATGATGATGATGATGGTGATTACTGGCACTTACGAACTACCACAGTGGACAAGCTTAGCTTCTGTGGTAATTTTAGGCCGTCCTTAGGGGAAGGATTCCCCCCCAGATGCTATTTAAGATTAGAGATGCGTGGAATCCAAGAGGAATTCATAAAGTGTTGCGTTTGTCAGACCTTGGCAGGGAACGCTGCTAATTATTTTTTGTTCCCGTTGTTAAATACAGAGCCTTCCCGTTTGTTTTGCCAAATGAATTTTCACTTCGCTACCACTTTTTCTTGAGAGAAAATGTTCAGTGCAAAGGCAGGCGCGAGCGGTCCAGGGCGCCACCTCTCTGAGACCGAGGCCGGGCGGCTCTGGGGCTGAACTGCAGTTCTGAGGACACCTTCGGGCATCGAGTTTCTGTTTACAGCCTGGAAGCTTTCCGTTTTGAACGCATTTGGGTCTTTCACTGAAAGGCCCTTTAAAAATTCAAGGTTTACTTTTTATCACCAGAAAACATCTGTTAAATATGCATCTGCACCCGGAGCCATATACCAATGAGTTACTGCCTGTGCTCCGAGGTCTGAGGAGGACCCCCCTTTTTTTTTAAAGTCCAGACAATACTTTTCACGGGCATTGGGTGGCAGAAGCTATCCAATTCCATTTTAGCCCATAATGCATTATTTAAGGAGAAGATTGAAGAGAAGATTGGAGCTACGGAAATGGGGATATTTAAGCAAAGGGAGAGGTGTGAAGATCTCAAAGGTGTCTTTAGACATTTGAAAGGCCCTTGGGTGTGGTGGCAGCGGGGCTGTTCTGATGCCCCCTAGGGACGGACCAGGTGGGACCAGGGCGGGGAACATGGAGGCCAGACCTGCCAGCAGGCCGGAAGCTGGACTCAGTCCTTCACAAGGTTGTAAACCTCTGGTCTCCAGAGACACTCAGAGACTGGGTGACTTCCTTCCCCCTCTGCTGCAGGGGGATGTGTCGCCGGGTAGGACTCCTTTAAGGGGTAGCATATTATCTACAGTGTCTCTGACTTGGTTTTCTTTAAAGAGACTCGGGTGGGGATGTAATGAATTATTCAGGGCCTCCTCTCTGTGAAGCAGGCTGCACAAAGACTGACAACTTGGTACCAATTACGATTCTAAAATTGTTAGTAGTACATTTTATTCGCGCACTCTACCTGCTTGACACCTCTTAGCTCACTGATGGTCCCACAGTTACTCTCTGAATGGGTACAAAATCTGATGCCAAAAAAAAAAGACGTATATGGCCTCATGGGTATTCAAGCCTTAAAATTGGGGGGAATGCATAGGATTTTCAAATGCATGTTTTCAGTATCATCGTTGGTGCGCCAGGTCTCCCGTGTAACAGGTACTGAAATATGGCTTATGTTTTCTCTGGGGGTGGGGCTTTTCTGAACCGCTTTAGCGAAGGACCAGTTGTCTCTTTTTAGGTGCTTTGTGGCAGAACCCACAGAGTGCTTCAGCAGACACAATGGTTTTTCTCCCCAGACTTTCAAAATGTGGAGAATTCTTTTCCAGCGTTTTCCCACAACTTTCCCTAATGAACGGTGAGAGACCCACCTCGGTAGATTTTCTGAAGCCTGTGGTGGGAGTTATAGCCAGAGAACAGTGTTTGGGTTCATAGGCAGAACAGATGCCCTAAGGTGCCAGTCTGGGTGCTGGTATGTATGCCTGTAATACGCCAGATAATTGTACGAACGTATTTCACTCCACAGTGCTTAGCGAGTTCACCCACCTACGTTTTGCAGGTGTTTTATCTTTTTCACCTGCAGTCGGTATGTGGACCCCTGAATGAAGCCCACAGCTGCCAGACTCTGAAATATTTAAGGACTTCACAGCCCGAGCAACATGGGAACAGCTGTGCATTCAGGAATTCTCCTGGGACACGGCAGGGCCCCTAGCCGCGAGGTTCGAAGCCCAGGCTAATGATTATTGGTTTGATTGGTGGCTCGTTCATGCACCAGATGTTTATTTAACAGCAACTACCTGTCAGGCATCCGGTAGACACTGAAGAGCATAAACAGACGTTTCCCCTTCTGGGGCAGATGGTCTAGGTGACAAGACGACAGTGAACATGTATGCAGACAAATACGTTGTTTAAAGTCGTGCCAGGTGCCACAGGGGCACAGAAGCCATGGTGCCCTGGTGGGAAACAGGAGGAGGCTTTTCTTCCGTTGGGCGGTGGGCACGGCTTTGCTGGGGTTGGGCCTTTAGCTCAGCCTCCTGGGAGGCGTAGACTGGCTCTAGGGCAGGGCAGCGGAGAGCACTCCAGGGAGAGAGGAGCCTGGCCTGGGCCTGGAGCATTGCGGGCAGAGAGGGGCGAGGCGCAGGCCAAGCAGGAGTTGGGGAGGGAGGGGGCAGAGTCAGAAAGTGCCGGCCTCCTGGGCTGTGGTCGGGGACTCGGTTCTCGCCGAGCTGCAGAGCTCTAGGCTGGGAGTGAGATGTTCAGGAAGATGGCCCTGACTACTGCCTGGAAAAAGAGAGAGAGGGAGACGGGGGAAGGGGAGAGAGAAGAGCAGCGGCGCGACTGCAGTGGCTCCGGGAGGACGATAAGGGCTCCACCCCGGTGGTGGCAGCAGAGGTGGCAGGAGTTGCAGAGCTGCCAGATGGTACCTTGTGGGTCGTGATGGGGGTGCCCCAGGATGGCTGGAGTTTTCAGCTAGTGTTTGAAGCGTCTTACTAGAGGCAGGTGGATGGGTCCAGCGCAGACAGGGCGAGAGCAGCGCTGGGGAACTGTGAGCACCGGGACGGACTCAGGGCTGGAGGGGCTCTCTCCCCGCTTAACTCGACAGCTGAACAAGCATGTGGTGTCCCTCTGGGCTCCGGGGGTCCAGCTCAGGGACCCTCACATCTGGCCCCATTACGGCTCTTGCATCGGAAGGCTTGGGCAAAGGAGCCTGTGAGTCAGACGGTTCGGGGGCAGGGGACCGAGGCTCAGCGGCCTTGCCTTATCGAGTGGAGGAAACCGGGGCTCAGAGAGGTTGCGGGTTATTCATCCAAAGACACGCGGCCACTTGGGGGCAGAGCTGCAGAGAAGCTATCCATCAGAAGCAACGTTTCCTTCTTTTACTGAGAATTTTGAGTGATGCTTTTGGAAATCTTCGTTAAATCCTTCTCACGTCTATTTTTTTTTTGACATCTTTATTGTAGTATAATTGCTTTACAATGCTGTGTTAGTTTCTGCTTTATAGCAAAGTGAATCAGCTACACATATACATACATCCCCATATCTCTCCCCACCCACCCTCCCTATCCCACCCCTCTAGGTGGTCACAAAGCACCGAGCTGATCTCCCTGTGCTATGCAGCTGCTTCCCACAAGCTGTCGATTTCACATTTCTCACGTCTAAGTTTTAAAAATCCTTTCACAATTAATTTATTTAAGGATTAAGCCAGTCAGAACCCCAGGACTGTTTCAAGTCAGCAACTTAAAAGTGGAATCTTGGTGTTACCAGGATCATTTCCTGTGTGTGTGGATTGCAGTATTTGGGCTCCCGTCTCTCTGTGAGAAGCTGAATAGCTTCAGATCTAATGAGTCCTGGCCCCTGGAGCAGATAGATTTTGGAATTCACTGTTGATGGCGTTTTTAAGTGTCACTTTCCCCCTTTTATTTTATTTTATTTATTTATTTTTTTGTGGTACGCGGGCCTCTCACTGCTGTGGCCTCTCCCGTTGCGGAGCACAGGCTCCGGACGCGCAGGCTCAGCGGCCATGGCTCACGGGCCCAGCCGCTCCGCGGCATGTGGGATCTTCCCGGACCGGGGCACGAACCTGTGTCCCCTGCCTCGGCAGGCGGACTCTCAACCACTGCGCCACCAGGGAAGCCCCCCCTTTTCTTTTAATAAGCCCTGAGCTGTAAGATGGCCCACAGAGCCTTGGAACGTCGAGATGCGGGCTCTGAAGGATTGTGGTGGGGATGTCAGGTTTGGAGGTGAAGGTTCAATTTGGGGTGTCGGCTACTCTTCGAAGAGGACGATGTGCTCTCCCAGACACACGGCGCGTCAGTAATTTACAGGTTGTAGAGCTGAGAAGGTGGGTGTGCGTGGCAGAGGCTGATTCTTCCTCCAAAGATTTGCAGAAGGCAGTGGCATTTTGAATGCCCAGCAAAGGTGTGTAATGATTAAATCCAGGGTATAAAGAAATGGTCAGGAGGGCTTTGGCTGGGCCCAAAGGAGATCAAGAAAATGAGCAAACGAGAAGGCAGTTTAAAATGTAAAATACAGGCGGAGATTGATGCCATTTCTGTGAAAAATTAGGAACATTCCATGAGTATTGCTAGTCAGGCTCAGGAAGATATAAAAGGTTGTCTGTGTTTTTTAGATGGGGATGTGGTTCTTTCGGGAAGTTTCCCCAAGCTGTGAAGCAGCGCGATGTAGTGGGGAGAAGGAGAGCCCTGGGCTGGGACTCGGCAGCCCCGAGCCCCCTGTGGGACCCTGAGCACATCTTCTGACCTCTCAGAACCTGTTTCCCCATCTGTAAAATAGGAATAATGGCACGAGTCCGTGTAGCCGCATGGAACTGTTGAGAATCCGCTGAGATAATGTACAGAAGAGCAGTCTGTAGGCTACGCAACGCCATCTAGATGAAGTCTGAATCTCCTCCCATGCTCTGTTTTTAAAATTCCGGCTGTGCACTCAAAACACTCTGGAGAACTTAAAAATACGACCAGCCCCACTTCCGGCGTTTTTCTTCCACTTGGTCTGGGTTGGTGCCAGGCCTTGGACGTTTTCAAAGCGCTTAGGTAATTCTGCTGGGCAGGCGTGGCTGAGAACCTCAGGCCTGAGCCGTAGGAGGTGGGTCTGAGGGCCCATCCTGGCCTCGGCCTTCGGGGTGGGGGGCTGTGGGGGGGCGGGGGCGGTCAGAGGTCAGAGGAGACTGTCAGCTGTCTCCTCACAGCAACTCTGCTTTCCCCTCTGCTTGCTGTCACCCTTCTCAGGGCTTCCCTGGAAGTTTTCTCAAGCAAATGTCTATTCAGCCAAAGCCTGCTGCGTTTTGAAGTGCTAATGAGACAACTGCCTGAGAAGGTGGGCCTGTGGAGAACAAGAGCTACGATTTTTCTCAAAACCTATCATTTAAAATGATTTCGAAGCCTGTTGAATTAGACTGGTGAGATAATCTCATAAAGTGTAGCAGGGTAGATGTGCAGAAACGATCGTTTTCACGTTTTTAATTCAGTCAAGATCAATGAAAGATCTTGTGTTTACCAACGGAGCTAGAGTTTAAATTTTTGAGTACAGAATTCATTAGCCTGTTTTAATGAAGAAACCCAGCTTCCTTGTCAGTGTGTCAGCTGAACTAGAGGGTGCAGCTCGATGCTGCTTTGAGCTATAAACATCACAAGCCAACAGGCGGAGGAAAGTCACGTTTCACCTTTGAGGCAGGGTTAGACCTCTGATCGTGCCACTGAGAACGTATGTTCTGGGATCAGAAGAGAGTGAACCCTTGACTTGCTATTGTCATTCAGTGTGTGTCATTTCCACACCCAGGGATGATTCCTCTCTCAGAAATAAGGCGTATGACCCAGCAATTCCATTTCTGGGTATTATACCCAAAAGAAGAGAGCCAGAGTCTTGAAAAGATGTTTGCACACTCGTGTTCATAGCAGCGTGAGTCACAACAGGCAAACGGCGGAAGCAACCCAAGTGTCCATCAGCGAATGAGGGATAAACACAATGGGGTCCATCCTTGGGATGGAGGATTATTTGGCCTTAAAAAGGAAGCAAATTCTGGGACTTCCCTGGCGCTCCAGTGGTTCAGACTCCACGCTTCCACTGCAGGGATCACGTGTTTGATCCCTGGTCGGGGAACTCAGATCCCGCATGCCGCACGTCGTGACCAGAAGGAAAAAAAGGGAAGCAAATTGTGACACATGCCGTAACACAGGCAAACGCTGAAGACGGCACGCTAACTGAAAAGCCAGTCATAAAAGGACAAGTACTGTATGATTCCACTTACTGGAGGTCCTTGGAGGAGTCACATTCATAGACACAAAGTGGAACGGTGATTGCCGGGGGCTGGGGATTATGAGGGGTGAGTGTGAGGTTGCTAGCAGAGTTTCAGTTGGGAAGATGACAAAGTTCTGGAAGTGGATGGTGGTGACGGTCGCACAACATTGTCAGTGCCCTTAAGGCCACTGAACTGAACACTTAGAAACGGTAAAGTTTGTTATATGTTTTACCACAACAAAAAAATTGCAAGGAGAGCAACAGTGAAAAACATAGATGTGTGAGCAGGCCTTCTTATCGTGGTCCAGGAGGGCTGTACCCTGGAGATGCGGGCGAGCTCTTCAGTGCTTTTGCCAGCCTGGCAACCGCAGTGCTTTTCTTTCTTGCTCAAAGCTGTGGAAGGGAAGTAGCTGAGATACTTTAGGGCAGCCTGAGAGGGAGACCTTGAAGGAACCCAGACGTGAGGGAGACAAACAGAAGGAAAGCCGCGACTGGCCCGTGGCATCCCTCACCAGCGAGGCACCTGGTGTTCTTCTAGGGCCCTTCTGTGTCCACTAGCTGGTGTTCTCAGATATTCCAGTGTATGTGAAAATATTTTTATAAAACTTACTATATGTCCAGTCCTGTGAGGAATGCTTTAAATAGAACAACCTCAGAAGGTTTATTATTATTCCCATTTTAGAGATGACCGAAATGAGGACAGAGAGAATAGTTGTCCAGGGCACTTGGCTGGTAACAAGCATCAGAGGCAGGATTTAACCAGGATTCGGCCGCTTGGGATCAGTGTGGGTGACTGCTGTGTGTCCCTCTTGTGTATATGGTCTCTGTGGGTAGAATGAGTGCCCATGAATCAGCATGGGAAATTTTTGTACAGAATGATTTTCTTTAGTTCAGAATGGAGTGATGATTTCTCCCCCATGATTTCTGGTGAAAGCACCAACAACTATAGTAAGTATTTCATACCGTATGCTATTTTTAAAAAATTTTTATTTATTTTTGGCTGCGTTGGGTCTTCCTTGCTGCGCGCCGGCTTTCTCTAGTTGCGGCAAGCGGGGGCTACTCTTCGTTGCGGTGCGCGGGCTTCTCATTGCGGTGGCTTCTCGTTGCGGAGCGCGGGCTCTAGGCACGCAGCCTTCAGTAGTTGTGGCACGTGGGCCCAGTAGTTGTGGCTCGCGGGCTCTAGAGTGCAGGCTCAGTAGTTGTGGCGCACGGACTTAGTTGCTCCGCGGCATGTGGGATCTTCCGGGACCAGGGCTCGAACCCACGTCCCCTGCATTGGCAGGCGGATCGTTAACCACTGGGCCACCAGGGAAGTGCCCGTACTGTACGCTTTTTAAAAAGTTGTCTATTTTAGGAGCAGCGTTTTCGGGTTTATAGAAAAATTGAGTGGGAAGTAGTTTCCGTATTACCACCCCCCTCACACAGTTTTCTCCATTCTTAACACTTTGCATAGTATGGTACATCTGTTATAATTGAACCAATATTGATACACTGTTATGAACTAAAGTTCGTAGTTTGCAGTAGGGGTTCATACTGTGTGTTGTATCGTTCTGTGTGTTGTGACAGATGTACAGTAACATGTATCCATCATTGAGTATCTTCACTGCCCTGAAACTCCTCTGTACTCCTGTTCACCTCTCCCTCCCCTTCACCCCTGGAAGCCGCTGATCTTTTTATTGTTTCTATCACATTGCGTTTCCTGGAAAGTCACAGAGTTGGAATCATGGTTGGGAGCCTGTTCAGGTTGGCTTCTTTCACTCAGTGACATGCCTTTAAGGTTCCTCCTTGCCTTTTCATGGCTTGATGCTCATTTCTTTTTATCCCTGAAGAATAATCCATTGTCTGGATGGGCCACAGATGATCCGTTTACCTGCTGAAGGACATTTCGGTTGCTTCCAAGTCCTGTAGGCTTTTAAAAATTTTCGGCTTCCTACAGATTTTACTCTCGAAGTCCTGAGACGAGAAGGGCCATGAAAAATGTTCTTTTTGGCCTGTTGTCTTAGGGTCTGAATAATCCAGACTCCAGGGCTGTGCCGGCCCCTCCGGGAGCTGCGGACTGTGGGCCTGGGGGCGCTTGAGGTGTGGCTGGTCCGCCCGATGTGTGTGCTGTCTGTGAAAACTACTCATCAGATTCCAAAGATTCAGTGTAAACAAGAGTGTGAAGCATCGTTAATAGGTTAACGTTGATTCTGTATGGAAATGATAGTATTTTAGATATACTAGATTAAAGTACATTAACACTGTACCAGTTGCTGCTTCTTTTTGAAGTGTGGCTACTAGAAAAATCTAAATTATCTTTGTGGCTCCCATTAGGTTTTTCGTTATGTTTCTGTTGAGCAGGTCTGCTAGAAAAATAATGCTTGGCCTCGGTCTGCCAGGCCCCTTCCAGAAAGTCACTCAGCTGGTGTTTATCGGGCCCCTACTTGTATGCCAAGCACTGTCAGAGCTGCTTCTTTCCCTTTCAGCTTCAGCTTCCTGCCTCTAAAATGGGAGAAAGTCGTTCCCCTCTGGTCGTGGGAACTCAGTAAGTCGTCCTTGCTCAGCTTCGGTCCCGGGGCGAGCTCGGCAGCTGTGAGGTCCCAGCCCGCACCCCTAGCCCAGCTTGCGGGCAGCTTTGCAGCCTTGAGGGCACTGGGGTGGGGGGCGGCGGCGGGAGGCTTGCTCTGAGGTTCCACGCGCGCCGTCTTCTCCGTTTACATTTCTTGACCTTTCCCTTTCTCAGCCAGCAGTCCCTGGGGAGGCTCGTTTTCTGAGGCGCCCACCTGGCCTCTTCCTGAGTTTTAATCCCGAGCTCCCGCTGAAAGCCTTAAAGCACGCTCGCACAATTGTAACGCGGGACTCTCTGTACAAAGTGAAGGCCACTGTGGTTGCTCGAGCGGGAAGCTGGAGCTGCAAGTGAGTCGTGGTGCCACGATCTGCAGCCTCGCTTGTGTACCGGGAGGTCCCTTCCTCTGCCCCGGGGGTGGCATTTCTCTCAGTGGTCTTCCCAGTGCCTCGAGAGACAAGATAGCAGTACCTAGAACCTTCTGGAGCCTGTTTCCTGTTTCCGACTGAGGCCTTGACCGTAGCCCCCCGATTCGCCCGCTAGCCGTGTGCACTTGGAGGCGTTTTTGGGGACCGTGGACTCTGGGGTTAGATTTGGCCGTCCCAGTCCTGGTCCCAGGTGGTTTATGATCAAAGAGGTTATGTGGTCATACTAGAGGGAGTGATAAGGTGCAGGGGCTGGTAAGGGAGCCCCAGGAATGGTCGCGGGCCCACCGGCTGTCTGTGATGTCACCCTGATGATGTCTGGGAAGCGCTATGGTCAGACTTCAATCTGAGATGAGTTACTGCAGCGGGAGAGGCAGAGGAGGGGCAGCCGGGAGGTGAAGTGCTTCCATCCCGCCTCTGCCTGGCTCACCGTCCCTGCCCTTGGGCTGAGATGCCCTGACCACCTCTGCTCTGTGGCTCCTCTTAGATCTATGCATGGTCCCTGGAGTCCTTCCTACACAGAATGACCAGCCCAGGCCCAGCAAAGGGGCAGATGGGGGCTGTGGCTCACGTCAAGGTGCCCTTGCTCGGTTCTCTGTTGAGGTTACGTAGGTGCGGAGGGGGGTGTGGGCGCTGTTTGTTTCAGGACCTTTTGTTGTTGTTGGTTTTGGTTTTTTTGTTTGGGCTGCACCACACGGCACGCGGGGTCTCAGTTCCCTGACCAGGGATTGAAGCTGCGTGCCCTGCAGTGAAAGCGCAGGGTTTAACCACTGGACCACCGGGGAAGCCCCTAGGAATGTTTGGTATTTTAGGGAGAAGGAAGCAGAGAACATACTTTCAGATGAAACTTTCTCATTTGAGTAAAATAGACCACTTGTTGGGAGGAAAGCATCGTGAAGGCAAGAAGAGCTGGTTTTTAGGGACAGCCTTTCCCACTTGGGTAACAAGAACTTTTTTCCCCCTGAATGTTATATTTGATGGGCCTTAGGTTAAGGGGGTAAACTGTTTAGAGGAAAAGGTAATCTATCTTACCAACAGGAACTATGGTCATTTTTTTGACTAAAACTATTTGTTAATTCAGCAACGTGTCCTAAATGAGAACCACCCTCAAAATTGAAGTACAAATAGCTTCTTCAGTCTTCTTGTTTGACCCCAGGTTTTCTTTGCTGGCGACCGTCTGGGCACCCTTGCTGCTCAGTATTTGTGGCCCAGCTTCACAATAAGGCCGGGAAGCCCAGGTGTGTGGAGTATCAGCTGTGCGCCTCACCAGCCTCCCGGGGACTTGGAGGGGTACGTTTGGGGGAAGATGCTTAATGAAAAGATGTTTTGTAATTTAGAAAGGAAGTTCCCACATAGATAATTGAAGCCTAAATGGAAATATTAAAAAGCATAATCGTCACGTTATACAGTGTTTAAACGTATTCCATTGTGAGTGGGTGGGTCCATCCTGTACCTGGTGTGTGAAACGTGGAAAAGGCAAGCCTTTCTGCTGTCACTGGTAAATGTCAAGGGGAAAGGAGGCCGCGTATGCAACACTGAACTTGTCATTCGTTCAGTTCAGTATGAGAAATTCGGGATGAGTGTAAGCAACTAATTTCTCTGAGTATCAAAGTTCAATATTGAGCAAATAGGAAAAGGGTGCTGAGGTGACCGAATGAAAAGACAAGGTGGGCCAGACATGGTACAGCATCATAGGCAACTTCCAGAAAGGTCAAGAGTGTGACTGTGGCCCGAGAGGCCGCCTGGCTGTGATGGTGAGTGAGCCTGACCCCTGCTGGTGAGTGGCTACCAGATTGTGGATGTGAAGGAAGCAGGGTGTTGGTTCCTAAGGGGTCAAAGATCCTGCCAGGCCACCTGCAGGTCTGTCCCGGAGGCCGAGCCTTAAACCAGCTCTCGATGCCGCTGCCGGAATTCCGCATGGGAAGGGAAATGGACCTGGCGGTTGAAAGGTTTTTGGTTTTGACCATCCATCATTCCTGCCCTTTCCCAAACCAGGACTTCACTGCTTCCTCTCGCTGCCCTGCCCTCTGTTACCTCAAGGTTTCACGGACATGAAAGGTGGTTCCTCCACAGCAGCACATAAAGGTTGGAATTCCAGGTTACCTCGGAATTAGACACTTGACAAATTGATCCAAGGTATATGCCGTGTGTTGGGAAACTTCAGTGTGATGTTCATCTCAGAAATATCTGAAGCTCTTCACGTCTTAGCAACGACAATCAGATGGGAAGAAGTCCAGAAACTTGAGTTCATGCCTTGACTGTGATGTCAGCAGAGTCTTAGTGAGAGCAGGTGGACAGGGAAGGTGACAAGTGGTGACGTCACAGAGGACTGTTGTTTATGTGTTTCTTGGAAAAAGTGATTGATAGAATATAAAAAGCACTAAATGCAAAGGAAAAGATTAACATATTGAACTGCATTAAGAAATAGAAAACCAGAGTCCCCTTTTTCTGTAGAGGCTAGCGTTTTCCCCACTGGGCTCTCGAGCTTATTCTAGGTGATGCCATTGGGTGCTGCAGGTGAGAAAGGAACCCACGGTTTACAGAATGGGAATCTGGCTCTCACTCAGAAGTGCCATTTACGTGAGGCCATCAGAGACCAGGAAGGCTTGCACTGCAGTAGTGTGGTTATCTTCAACTCAGTCAGCCACCTGCTGTGCCCAGGACGGCTCTTCGGAATGGCTTTTGGGGAGTTGATGAAGTAGGGATGTTTTTCAAATGAAATTTAAGAAATAGGCTTTGAGATACATAAGGAATTCCTTGTGGTACAAAACAACCTTAGAATCTCTTCATTCTGAGATGATTTAAAAATCATTTCCTTGTGTTCTGTTATCTAAAGCTTACCAGTCAGGAAAAGGAATAACTTTGTATGAAGTGGCAGAATTGGGAACAAAGGCTTCCTTCCATCTTCGGGCCTCTGCTTCTGTATTCCTACAGGATTGGGCAGGGATGTTTAGGTGAAAACTCGGGGTCTTTGGGAGTTTTTTCTGTGTATGTTTAAGGTCAACATTTTCATGTTAAAACTATGTCTTCAACTGCTGAGCGGGGGGAAAGGGATGGTCTCTTTGATAAATGAGGCTGGGCCAATAGGATATCCCTATTAAAAAACATCTCACCCTCAGTTCCCACCCCCCGCCAGGTCCCACCCCCCAGAAAACCCACTTCCAGGTAGATGGTGGATCTAATTGTAATTGTAAAACAGTAAAGGTTCTAGAAAATGAAATGACAGAGGAGAATGTGTGTTTAAGCGGAAAGTAAAGAGCACCAGCCAGAAAAAGGAAACGATTAACATATTGGACCACAGTAAACTGAAGAGTTTCTGTTAATTAAAACATTGAGAGGGCTTCCCTGTGGCGCAGTGGTTAAGAACCTGCCTGCCAATGCAGGGGACACGGGTTCGAGCCCTGGTCTGGGAAGATCCCACATGCCGTGGAGCAACTAAGCCCGTGCACCACAACTACTGAGCCTGCGCTCTAGAGCCTGTGAGTCACAGCGACTGAGCCCGCGAGCCACAACTACTGAAGCCCGCGCGCCTAGGGCCCGTGCTCTGCAACAAGAGAAGCCACCACAGTGAGAAGCCCACACACCTCAACGAAGAGTAACCCCCACTCGCAGCAACTAGAGAAAGCCCGTGTGCAGCAACAAAGACCCAACGCAGCCAAAAATAAAATAAATAAAATAAATTTAAAAAAAACAGTTGAAATAATTGTTTAAAAAAAAAACACACAACATTGAGAGAATGAAAGGCAAGGTGGGAATCGGGGAAGATGTTGCTACCCCTGTAACTACTGAAGGGCTTGTGTCCAGAATAAAAACTCCTGCAGATCAGTAACAAAAAGAGAGACAATTCACTCACTGCCTGTTTAGGCAATAAATCTGCACACTTTGTAAAAGAAGGTACAAATGCACAACAAGCCTATGAAAAAGTACTCGACCTCGGTCACCAGGGGAACGCAATTTGAAACCGTAACAAGGTACCTGCACCTCTCCTAAGAAAGAACAAGATGGAAAGGCCTGTAGTACCGAGGTGGTGCAGCCGCTTCGGAGACCTGGTCAGCAGCCACCCCATGACACAGCAATTCTGCTCCTAGGCGTCTGCCCAGAAGAAGTCAGGTACAAAGTGTTCGTGGCAGTGCTGTCCATAATTGCCTGAACCTGGAAACAACCCAGGTGCTCCTTGCAGATAGAACGGAGTTTATTGTGTGTGTAACCCTACAGTGGAATAGCGTGTAACGTCGAATGAGAAACCTGTTACATGCTACAAAAATGTGATTCTCTCAGACATCATGTTGGGCTAAAGAATCCAGGCCCCAAGTTAGGTGTTTGTTATGAATCCGTGTGTACAAAGTGGAAAAAGAGGCAAAACTCATCAGTACTGCTTGCGGGGGAGGATGGCTGAGTGGAAGAGGCCCTTGGGGCTCTGGACTGTCAGTTGGACTGCGGCTATACCAGGAGGGGGTTCGTGGGATAACGCGTCAGGCTGTGCGTTATCACGTGCGTGCGTGGAAACTTTGTTATACGTGATGAAAAGGAAGCTGGTTTTAGAGAGGCCCTCACACACGCAGGGGACCGTGCGGTTTGCGACAGTGTCTGTGCGGTGCCCGTGAAGCACGGGGAAGAGAAGCAAAGATGCCAAGGAGCCGAGAGCGAGGTCGCGACGTTGCCAGGAGTCACTCGCGGTCGGAAGGACTCCGCTTCGCTCCTGTTCTGGGCTCCGCCTCCATCCTTTACTACCTTTGGCAGTTTTCCTGTGAAAATTCCATGTCGCGTCTTGATATAGCCACGCTTGTCTGGAGCTGAGTGCTTAGTTCAGACACTTCAACCCGAATGGTAAGGGTTAAATTTTCAGTGCAGATTGACAGCAGAATCCAGTGGGATAGACTCTGGGCTGGAAACTGGGTTCTGGTTTCAGCCTCCAGTCCTGACCGGGGACAGGTCACCTGGCCGTTCTCTCTAGGTATCCACCCCCGCAAGTCAGTGACGGCAAAGTCACAGGAAGAAATCACGCCCCATCTCTGAGGTTGCTAGGCAGATAAAGTGAGGTAGTATCTGTGCACACAATTTGCAAATTGTGACAGTGGAGTAATAAGTCTGCTTGCATAATTCACACATCCAGGAGCTGCTAATCACATCTGCATGTCTCTTAAATTTCCTTATTAAAGTCTGTAGACACATGAGGTATGAAAACCAAAACACAGTTAAAAACAGTCAGCATGATGGAGGAATTCTGGAGAAATCTTCACTTGTGGAATTTTCTTGTTCCTCATCTCTGTCGTATTGCAGAATTGCACGCACTTATTTCTATGTTTTCACGTTATTAGTGGACCACAGTGGATGGCTGGATGTACAGGAGAGGAGCTGGTTCAGGAAATGATTGGGGTTTTTTACCTGTATTTCTAGAGTAATTTTTGTCAGTATATGCACATACGTTTAAATTTAATTATTTGCCTGTTAACAAATCATTATGCCACATTAGGAATAAAGTTTCACACCACGTAATCATTTTGACTCTTATCACCGATACTTGGAATGTTCTCCTTGATGGAAGAAAAAGCTAATTTGGAACGTTTAGTCAAATTTTTTTAAAAAGACTTATTTATTTTTGGCTGCCTCGGGTCTTAGTTGTGGCACACGGGCTTCTCTCTAGGTGTGGCGTGTGGGTTTTCTGTCTCTAGTTGTGGCGCGTGGGCTCCAGAGCGCGTGGGCTCTGTAGTTTGCGGCATGGGGGCTCTAGTTGAGGCGGGTGAGCTCGGTAGTTCTGGCACTCGGGCTTAGTTGCCCCGCGGCACGTGGGATCTTAGTTCCCCGACCAGGGATTGAACCCGCGTCCCCTGCGTTGTAAGGCGGATTCTTTACCGCTGGACCGCCAGGGAAGTCCCTAGTCAAATAAATTGATCAGGAGAGATATATCTGACTGAGGAGAAGAAAACCCACGGGTTAATCAACTTCATTTTAATTGAACAACCTTCCTAAGTGAGTTCTTTGGAAATCGTTGTTCTCAGAAAATAGACTATTGATCTAGGCCAGTGGTTTTAAAATTGTTGTTTAGCAGCAGATGTATATTCCTGCAAATAAAACCTTCCACTGAACCTCAATATATAGGACGGATGAACGGGAGGTCGCTCTGTTTGAAGGAGCACGTGGGGCGGATAGGTCTATTTTACTGAGATTTGGAAAGACTGTTGGGACGAGTAGAAAGCTGGGGAAACTGTTACTCCGTGTTAGGACGTGAGGAACATTCCTTCTGTGTGCTGTGGCGTGTCATCCGTGTCACCGGGGAGCTGTCTGTTCAGCACACTGATGGAGGTGAAAACTGATGGAATTCAGTTACTGTGGTCCAGCCATCCTGTGATCCTAGACAAAATTGGCTAAACTCCTAATACCTCTAGGTGCTGATAGATTAAACCTCCAGTTGAATTTATACAGTTTCCAGAACAAATATTGTGCTTTGAGCAGCTTTGAAAAAAATTAATAACGACTTCAGGAAAATAGCCAGCATGAACCAGCTTTCTTGAAATTCTAACCCGAAGTGTAACATCTCCTCTCCACCACATTGGAAAAGCTTTTGAGAACTGCTGGCATGGGAGCTTTAAAAAGTACATGTTTGTTTTTGTGAGCTTGGGAAAAAAACTGTGTTCTGTCTACAGAGGAACTTTTCCGTGAACCTCTCAAGACATTTTATATAGGAACACTCATTCATGGGTTGAGCCAACAGCATAACTGGGAAATGAGAAAGTTGTTCAAACACACACACACACATTACGTCTTCCTCCAAGGTGAGTTCACCAGTTGTTGGTTGATGTAAGAACCCTGCCATCAGGTTAGCCCACGCTTCTGAAATGCCCCGTACATTATAAACATGAAAGGTAAAGGGATTTTGAACCAGTAAACAGAGAACAACCTTAAAACTTCGGACTGTATATATTATACCCCCAAGAACTCCTGATCTGTTCTCATTCAGCTAAAATCAGGGATACTTAGGTCATTAATCTATTCGAACAGAAAGCAAAGAGCATTATCTATAATAAATACAGCCATCTTTTTTTCCTGTTTGAAAAGTGTCTGTGTTTTTAATTGTGCTCATTACAGAAAATTCTAACAATGTCAAATATGAAGAATAAATAAAAAGTAACCCCAAATTCAGGGGATGGGTTGTTAGAAAAATGTGTACAAGCATTTATAACAAAACATAACACTCCTCTTTGACTTTATGCTTTGCTGAGTAATATCTAGCCTCCTAAGTAGTATTTTTCATTACGGAGGGCCATATCCACCCACCAGAATATATACCCAGCTCATAAAAGTATTCCACCTTCTCAGAAAATGAAATACCACTTGTAAATAAACATCTAGAAAAATGGACTCGAGGGTAAGAAAACAATGTGAAACAAGACCCTACTTACTAATGAAGTCATAGCGCCCTGGGTTGGTAAGGGAGATGAAATACACATCTCATGTTGTCTGTGGCCTGTGAGTTCATAGGGTCTTTTTGGAAATGAATTTGGCAAGATGTATCTATAAGCTTTACTACTTATAACCTTGACCTAGTGACTTCTGTGTTGATTGACCTGAAGAAGGAATCCATATTTTAAAAGCTGTTCTATGAAGTGCTCTTGCCAGTTGAGCGACGGTGCAGTTAGCTCTCCGTATCCGAGGGCACAGACCTCGGGGACCCTACGGGCCTTGAGCATCTGTGGATTTTGCCGTCTGCCGGGGGTCCTGGCACAGCCCCCGTGGATACCAGGGGACGACTGTCACACCATACAGAGGGTAGCTGCACATCAGTTAGACTTGCGTCCAGACGGCTGTGCACCTGCTCTGTGCCTCGGCCAGTCACTGAACCTCTGAGCCTCTGAGTCTGTAAATGGGAGTGACAATAATCTCTCCCTCTGAGCGTTTTCGTGAGGATTAAAATGAAATTTTAACGCGCAGAGCACTTAGAACCTTGTCTGGCACATAGAAAGCACGCAGTAAACATGGACTGTTACCACCTTATATGTGGTTGTGAGTGTGAAATGAAGTAACGCTTGAGGACAGGGTCTGGCTAGAGTCAACAAGCCCTCTGCGTTAGGGTTAGTTTCCATTAGTCCACAAAGTTAGACCCACCGCATCATCCGATAACTGGAGGAGAAGCAAAGTAATTCTAGTGGTTCCAAATGGTGGCTTGCAAGACGCTCACAACATAGAAAATCAGTTACAACCCAGCGTTAACATCAGGATACCAGTTCTGTGTGCACCGTTGTTGTGCCTAAGTAAAGGATACATGCATCAGAAGATGAACTAGAATTCATTTCCCAGTTACAGTGCCAGCTTCTATGGTGACGGACAAGGCACGAAGCAGCTTGGATTCTGGCCTTATGAAGTTAATTTAGAGCAGGAGAGAGACTTAGCCCCCTCCTTATAGATATCATGATGATCAAGGAAGAGCTTGAATCATCCCGGACCAGTCTGTAATTTGAAATAAACGCCTTTTGAAGCGCCAAAGCCCATGGCTCTTTACTTCGGCATGTAATTTGCTTCCTATTGATTTTTGCAAGGTGCTTGAGGACTTTTTTCATGCTGAAATTTCATTTCTGCTGTTCACAGGACAAGAGAAATGTGATATCCATGAACAACTTGACCAGGCTTGAAATCTCATTTTGTTTGACTGCTGAGCGCGCGTGTATAAATGAGCAGATTCGGGCTTCAAGACGGAAGGCAGGAGGGCGGCGCTTGGCTCCTGGGCCTGGAACCCCCTTACGAAGGCTGTAGGGGGGCTTCGTGGCCTCTCATTTCTCCCTTCTCAAACCCAGGAGCTGTTCCTCTGTAGAAGAGCAGTGCTCTTCTGATCTTAACAGTCTGTGGTCAGAGGATTTAAAAGGTGGTGAAGTAAACAGACCCCTGGGTCCGGAGCACTTGGCCGTCAGAGCCCCAGAGATGGCGATTACTTCTGCGTCCCTCAGAGCAGTCCTCGGGGCCTTTGTTTCTGCTTCTGAGCTGCCCTCCTGGTTTTGGCCTCAGAAGTGAAGCTCCTTTTCCAGAGGAGAGTAAAAGCAGGACCTGGCCTGGGCAGGAGGCTCTCTGGGCGGCAGGGGGGCCTCATCGCACCCAGATGCCGGCATCTCCATTGCTTACCCCACCCTCAGCCTCCGTCTGCAGGAGCTGGGGCTGCCCATCCTGGGTCTGCTTCGGACCGGAGCCCGGCGGGCGTGCAGCTCCAGCCCCCCTACAGCTTTGAGTTCTGTTTCTCACCCACAGAGATGTTTATTTTATAGGGGCATAGACTGTATCTTTTCAAATTGCCTTTTTTTCCCCTGTATTTCTTTTCATGTGTGTCCATGTATTCGGAGCCGAAGGAGGAGGGGTCGCGGGTGAGATGCAGGTGGCAGGGGGTGGGGGCTGCTCCTGGCAGGTCCCCTGGTGCCGCGTGAGTCATCATTCTTGATCCTGAGAGCTCACTGCTTAGCCCGCTGTCCCACCGCCCCTCGCGAGCTGCCAGCTCCCTCCAACCCCTGGTCCGAGGTGTCGCCCAGCCCGGAATGCAGGACTGGTGTCCTGTGCCCCCCAGCCCGGCTAGCTCTTCCTTTAACCTTTCCCCTCCATTTCCCTTTGTTACCTGGGAAATGCCAGGCTCCAAAACTGCTTTTCTTTGCATCTGTGACGGAGGAAGGGACCGAATTTTTTAAAAAGTAAAAAACAGTCCAACGTTCATCGTCTCCCTTTGGTATTTGCTGTTCATCTTACCCCAGAGTTAGGGTACCCGCCCCCCAGGTCAGCACTCCTGGAAGCCTCCCCACCTCTGCTAGGTGGAGCCCTACGGGCCAGCTGGGGCTCCCACCTGCCAGGTCCACGTCCAGTGGGGTGTCAAATCCTTGGAGAAGGACAGAGTGGAAGAGGAGTTTAGCATGGAGGGGTCTATGTCTGTTTATCCTCTCAAAATGATGACGATCCAGGAAACGCAGCTCCTGGGTAGGGTGGACCCAGCCAGCCGTTCAGCCACCTGGTCAATGGAACAAAACGTCCGTGAGGCCACACACACACGGGGTTGGTTTGGTTTGCACAGACTGTCCCTTCCTCCAAGTGGGGTATAACTATGAGGAAGAAAATGCATGAGATTGATTTCCTTCTACAGAAGTGGCCCCGTCCGTGAGTCACCAGGTTCCAGGCCTTGTACATCTTTTATTTTAAATCCGGCCCCCCCTCTACATCCGAGGGGGTTGGCTCATGTGCTCGTCCAGATCTGTGAGAGCCTCCTAACTGGGCCCAGTCTCCCCCGGTCCCCGGGGAGTCATGCCAACAGTTCAGGGGGTGACCTGATTGAGTTTGCATGTTTAAGGAGCCAGTTTACTTGCTTGGTAGGCAGAGGGCTGAAGGGGAAGCAAGGAGAAACCACATGCTGTTGATTCCTAGTTGAGGTAGAAAGGAGGGTTGGGTTTCCCTCCTCCCTTTGGCGAGTCCCTTCATACCTGCCCGTCACAGCCCGGTGCAGGTCACTCTCTTTATGTGGGTCTCCGTCCTCTAAGCTGGAGTTCCTTGGTCACCCTGGGGAGGCCAGCATCGCTCAGGGTCCCTCACCCAGTGGGCACTCAGTACATAGGTTAAAGGAATAGAGGGAAAGTGCATTTACAAAGCTGAGAAGTCAGGTCTCTTACTGTGTAGTTGGGTTTCTCAAGTTCATCTTAGCAACTCTGATGTGACTTCTGCGCTGTAACCTCCTGTGGCTTTGACGAAGGTTCTCTCCTTGGCCAAAGTTTGGTCATCCTCTGAGCTCTCTCCTCAGCGAGGCCGACTCGTGGGCTCTGGCTTTGTCTCTGCATTGTCAGGTCTTAGCAAGAATCCTGCTGAGTCAACTTAGCTGGAAGCGCCCCCCACCCCGAATCTGATCCCCTCGAGGCCTGATGGAGGCCATCATCCCCCACCACCCCTGGTGACGTCTGGTCCCCCTGCCCCACCTTCAGCAAGAATCCTGTTAGGTTGGTTTAGCCAGAATCCCCTCCTCTCATCCTTGATGTTTTTTCCTGGTCGTTTTCCATCCACTGACCCCCACCTGCTCCTAGGCTGTAAGGTCCCCCTTTGCCTTGTTGTCCAGAGTTGAGCCCAGTCTCCCCCGCTCCCCGCCCGCACCTACTTCGATAGCCCCCGGGAACAGTCTGCCGTACCAGCTGTACCAGTGCAGCAGCATCGTGAATGACTCTAAGCTTATACCTGAAGTAAAGTCAGTTCCTAGTCGGTGCCCAGGGTCTGTTCTTAAAAGCTAACATTTCCGTTCCCTTAATGGGCGAGTGAGCAAGGACTCCTGCAGCCTCAGATTCTTGAGGAGTCTGTCTGCACCGGCCTGCTGGCGTCCCTGCGTTCCGCTCAGATCGCCAGCCCCGGGCCGAGCTGCGCTCCGAAGCCGGCAGGGTTTGGCCCCGGGTCGGGGAGGGACCAGACGGGGTGGGAAGAGGCTTGCCCTCCTGGCTTTCCCGGTGGGCCTCCGCGCCCCTGCCGCCCGGCGGGAGACCACGGGGCAGTGTTCGGGCTCGGACCCCCAGCGCCTCCTGCGTTCTCGGCCCTTCAGAGAGCTAAGAACAGGCACGTCAACTTCTGCAGTGCCAAGTATAAGAGGCCACCCACTTACATATATATAAGCCTTTATGATATTCAAGCCCATGCATTCCGTATAAAGTGCAGTTTCAGCGTGCAGCTCGGTGGGTTTTCACCCCTGAACCCGCCCGTGTAACCTGCACCCAGGACACCCCAGCACCCGGCACCCCCCCCTCTGCCCCCCCCCCGGGAAGGTGACGGCTCTCCTCGCCTGACGGCCTGGATTAGCTTTGCCTGTGTTTGCACTTTATACCAATGGACTCATACGGTGTGTAGGAGGACAGACGGCTCAGATGAAATTGGTGGGGGGGTTTAAGGATTCTTTTCTCTAATCCTCAATTTGTCACGTGTTCCTAGAAATAACAGAAGTGAGTGGAAAGTCCGTCTCATTAGAGGATTGAACATGCTTGGTACACAGCCACCCGTTAGAACTCCCAGAATTTAGTGACGGTAGTGACTGTGCTGCTTGCGGATTGTTTTATTAGTCCTTTACTGCCTCGTTTATTCTGTCACCAGAGGAAGAGTACTTCTTTGAAATAAACTGTCTAGATCGGCGGCCGGGGCACTTCCTCCGCAAAGGGCCAGACCGTAAACATTCTCGGCTCCGTAGGCCAGGTGGTCTCTGCCGCCGCTGAGGCAGAAGCGGCCACAGACAAGGCTCACGCGTGTGGCTGTTCTCCAAGCAGCGTGATTTATGGGCCCTGAAGTGTGAAGTTCACGTGATGTTTGCTTGTCACAAAACATCACCCCACCTTTTGTTTTTCCTTAACCGTATTTGAGAGGGGATCGCTCTAAAACTTCTAAACGTTTCTCTGCCTTCTCGGAGCAAGCTGATGACGTCTTCTTAGTCAGCTTGGGCGACGTGCTGCAGAACCCAGGCCCGTCTTCTTACCGTGTCTCCCTGGATGAGTGACTTCTCTGGTGTGTCTCCTCTTCTGTGGCGTGGGGACAGTAGTCAGGGAGGACATCCTGCTGGTCACACCGGCTGTGCCAGGTATTCAGCAGCAGAACCCAGGCCGACTGACCATGGAGAACCAGCGCCCGGGTGGGCCGGTTCATACTTTGGATGTCGCCCTCGATGCTGCGTGCACCCTGCAGAGGTCTTCTGTGTACCTTCCCCAGCCTTTGCCTGGTAGATAGTCATTGCTCTTATTAAAACTAGAGTCAGAGGAGAGAGTCCCTGCCTGGGACCCCCAAGCTGGTCCCTTAAGAACGAGAGCTTTGTGGAATGTGCAGGTTAAGTGCATGGACTTTGGGGCAAGACAGTGTGATGGAGTCCCAGCTCTGCCACCTAGAAGACATGTGTCTCGGGCTGTGTCACTCACCTCTCTGTTCCTTGGTTTCCTCATCTGTAAAATGGGGGAAAATAAAATCTACCGCACAGCGCTGCTTTGAGGATTAAATGAGTGAATACGTGTTAGAACATTTCAAACAGTCCAGGCACAGAGGGAGCTATCATTATGTGTGTGTTTGCTATCATTATTTTTTGTTTTCAAGTAGTGAATACGTTGTTGCTGGGCTCTGATGCCTGGTAAAGATAACTGAGGTTCCCAGATGTATGACTGCTGGATAAGTTACATATTAGGTGACAGATTAAGTGACAGATTGGGGAATATCTCATGAACATTGCTTTATGATTTGATGATTTCCTATCCTATCTCACTGTTTTATTTATTTATAATTTTATTGGAATGTAGTTGATTTACAATGTTGTGTTAGTTTCAGGTGTACAGCCAAGTGAATCACTTATACATATATATACATATATACCTATTCATTCTTTTTCAGGTTCTTTTCCCATATAGGTTATTACAGGGTACTGAGTAGAGTTCCCTGTGCTCTACAGTAGGGCCTTGTTGGTTATTTTATATCTAGTAGTGTGTGTATGTTAATCCCAAACTTAATTTATCCCCCCCGGCCACGTTTCCCCTTTGGTAACCATAAGTTTGTTTTTGAAATCTGTGAGTGTGTTTCTGTTTTGTAAATGAGTTCATTTATATCATTTTTTAAAATTAGGTTCCACGTGTGAGTGACATTGTTTTATTTTTAGTAGCTCCAGGCATCTAATCCTGAACTGAGGATTTTCTGTTTGGGGACACTTCATAAACATACCAAAATGCAAGGGTTAAGAATGGGTGATAAAGTTTTAAGTACTGTGCAAAATGAATGTATTCCTATGAGACTTGAAGTGGCACATCCCGAAGGAAGTCACAGTTAATGGTTAGTTTCCTTTGGGGAAACATTCTTAAAGAATCATAGTCCTGCTCTTGCATATCCTTGATGGAAATCAAACAGCTCCTGGGTTAATGTTTAGTTAAATGAGCCCCCCCCAAAAAAAATCACTTTCCCTGGTTAGGAGCAGAGGAAAATTATTTTAATTGAGAGATATTTTTTTAAATGAGAAATAATTCTGTTAAGGTGGTAAGATTATGGGTGATGAATATTTTTCTTTTCTTCTTTTTTTTTAAAGATGGATTTGCCTTTTGAAAAGGGAAGGGGAAAAAAGCCCAAAGCTATTATAGTCTCTCTCCAAAATAAATTATCTTTCTTGCAACACTAAGATTGCAGAGGTGTGTGTCCTAGACCCACAGCCTAAAGCCTCAAGAATATTCTAGGAAGCTGGTGATACATATTCGAAGAGTGCTGGCATTTCACGCTGTTAATTCCTCTGGTTGATCTTGGTTTGAGCTCAAAGCCGAAGTCTGCTGGGTGGGCAGAAAGGGAGAAAACATCACGTTTGGGCGCAAGTTCCATGTCCCTCAACTCCCGTCTCCTCCCCTCTGCGTCCTCCTGTCCCCACTTAGTTCTGGCTTGGCGTCAAGCAGATCTGCGAGGTGAACTGGTGATCAGTTTCCTAGGATGGCTGTAACAAATTACCGCAAACCGGGTAGCTTAAAAAAGAACAGAAATTCATTCTCTTACGGTCCTGGAGGCCAGAGTCCAAAATCAAGGTGTCAGCAGGGCCCGGCTCCCTGCAGAGGCCTGGGGGGCATCCTTCCTTCCCCCCCGTAACTCTTGGTGTCTCGATGCTTGTAGAGCATCACTCCAGTCTCTGCCTCTGTCCTCACAAGACCTTGTCTCCTGTGTCTCTGTCAGATCTTCCTCTTCTTTCTGAGAACGCCCGTCATTAGATTTAGGGCCACTGAGAGATCCTTAATGACATCTGCAAAGGTCTTATTTCCAAAGAATGTCACGGTCCTGGATGCTGGAGGTGAGGATTCAGACTGATCTTTGAAAAAGTTTGAGAGTCAGTCTCCCCGTTCACCAGCCTTGAGGGCTTAATGTCTCCCAGCCTTGGCTCTTTCCTCGTGGAAAATGGAGGTGGTGGTATTTACCCTGCTGGGTCCCGAGCAGCACATGGGAGCGTGTGAAAACAGGGGGCACAGCACGGAACTTATGGCAGGAGCTCAGCGAATGTGCTGGAATCTGGACTCGGACTCTCCTTGACCTCATGAGCTTTCTTGTCCTCAAGCGGATTATGTCTGACACCTAGTCGTTGGGTGAATCCAGACAAGTGGGGGAGTCTACCTCTCTAGATGACGCAGGCTGCTAGATTCAGTGAATTAATGCACAGAGTCTACACCGGTACCTGGCCCTGTACTTGTGGCTTGCTGCTGTGGCACCGTGACCCTGTGGATCTGAATCGGCAGAGGAGGCTTCCAGGAGCCCCTGGAGATCAACGCTGAACCCCCCGCAGGGTCCACAGTGCAAGTGGCTCCCACTGGCCTGTCCTAGCTCTGGGGTTCCTTTAGCCCGGGACTCAGTATCTACTTGGCCTCCAAAAATGCTCTTGGTTTAAAAAAAATTTTTTTCACTCCAGGTGTTCAGGTAATGAGCCAGGATTAGCATCACTTCCCCGATCACATCTTTAGCTGATGCGATGAGAGGTGAGTCCCAGCAGTGTTCCCTGCAGAAGACACAGGGCATGCGGAATTCATCGTCCCTTGTATCAGAAAAATGGGTTCCTCTGCCCTTTCAACCCTGGACCAGTAACTGGTCCCTTTAGGACTTAGCTTAAAAGAAGCCCATCCCCCTTTGCGGCCTGAGGTCGTGCCCTTCCTGGAGACTGCTGCTGCTGTGTGATGCTGATGTCAGGGTACGGCTTTCAGCCTGAAGGGATCTTTACTGAGTTCCTCCGGGGGCTCGCTCCCCAGTGACTCCGTGTTTTGATGCGTCTGGAGCTGTGTGTACCTGGTGACAGTTAACGCTCATCAGTTGATGCTTAGTGCCCACAGCGTAATGACATGTGAAAGAGACCCTGTCCCTGCCTGCAGTCGTGGGCCTGGAGCCATCGGAACCCCAGGTGGACACACAGTCACGGTTGAGGGTGTGGACACAGCAGAGGTGACGGCGAAGGGCCTTTTTAGCCTCACCGCCGCCACGTCGTTCAGACGTTGTCATTGCGAACGGGCTCTGCACGTCTGCTCGGCAGTTAGGGTCCACTCAGAAACCCGCAGATTTCCATCCTCCTGGGATAGGAAAGGAGCGAAATCCTGGACTGGAATCTGGAAGTTGAACGTGACAGGACATTTCCTTAGTGTCACTGCGGCCGCGTCTCTCCCCGCATTCCCAGTCCTGTGGGAGTGTCTGTCTCAGGGAATTTTCTTGTGTCAAATCTTATGTTCTTGCCCCTCCTCCCTTTTCCTTCCTCCTCCCTCCTCCCTCCTCCCTCCCTCCTCCCTCCTCCCTCCTCCCTCCTCCCTCCTCCCTCCTCCCTCC
>NW_020837988.1:618376-639753 GCF_003676395.1 Aethalodelphis obliquidens | reverse complement strand
CCCTCCTCCCTCCTCCCTCCTCCCTCCTCCCTCCCAAGGTGATCACTGTTCTGAGGTGGATGTGCATCATTGTCACATTCTCAACACGTGTATAGGTGTCTGTCTAGCTAATTGTCTAACGTCATTGTGTGTCTTAAATGTTGCATCTGTTGTTTTACAGGATACACCGTTCTTTTATAACGTGTATTCTCTTTGCTCCAAAGTTACAGATTTGAGGTTCATCCCCATTGTTTCACGGAGATCTAGTCCCTTCACTTCCCTTGTTACATAGCGGCAACAGTTTATCTGTTGCCCTGCTGGGATCCGGCTGGGTTGCTTCTGCCTTCCTGCTCTTTCATTTTTTAATTTACTTACTTAATTAATTTGGTTGTGCCGGGTCTTAGTGGCAGCATGCGGGATCCAGTTCCCAGACCAGGGATCAAACCCGGGCCCCCGTGCATTGGGAGCGTGGAGTCTTAACCACTGGGCCACCAGGGAAGTCCCCTGTTCTGCTCTTTTAAACAGAGCTGCAGTGTGCACTCTTCCACTCCGCTTGCACACACGTGTGAGAATTCCCCAGGTCTGGGCACACTTCGAGGGGAACTGCTGGTCCAAAGGTGGACTTGTCTTGTACTGGGTTTGGCAACTTGCTTTCCAAAATGCCTGAACCAGTTTGCCTTTCTCCAGAGGTGTTGGAGGGTTCTGTTGGCTCAGGTTCCTACCAGTGAGTGCTTTTATCAGATTGAACAGGTTCAACCTGACAGGTGTGAAGCGGCAGGCCTTGCCTCTCTGTGATTGCTGGAAAGGTTAGGTACTTTCTCGTATATTTGTTGTATGAAGTATAATATCCTTGGCCTATTTTTTTCCTCTGACTCTTCGGGACATGGGAGAGAGGCGGCTCTTCTCTCATTGCTTGTGAGAAACTCTGCATATTTTAGATACGCATTTCTTGTTACGCGTCACAAGTATCTTCTCCTGGTCTGTGACCTTTTAGCTAAAATATTTTTATGAAGGAAAAAGAAGAAATGGGCAAGAGCAATAACGGCTTTAAGAGAAGCATCTGTAAAAGAGTCTGTTTATTCTGCTTCTGAGACTACAGTTGACCCTTGAATGGCACAAGTTTGACCTGTGTGCGTCCGCTTGAACGCAAATACTCTTCAACAGCAAATGCTACGGTACGTACGGCACAATCCATGGCTGGTTAAATCCTTGAGTACGGGGGAGCCGGGGCTGAAGGCTGACTGTAAGTTACACGTGGGTTTTCGGTGCCCAAACGCCCTGCGTTGGCCAAGGTCACCTGTGGTGTGTGATGTGCTAATAGGCTAGTGGATCGTGGCAGTTCTTCTGTGTTGAGATGGTATCAGGATGGGGCTTTCACACGTGTTTTTTTCTTCCTGAGTCTGTTTTGCCTCCTTAAAGCATCACCTTTAGGAACATGCATTTGCTCCTGGTGGGTCTCCAGGCTCCCTTGTTTGAGGCTTCGGTAATGAGTTGCTGCTGCCACCACCCTTGCCCAGGAGATCACCACCTGCCACTTGCAGGCCAGAGTGTCCTGTGACCTCTGAAAGGGTTAGACTAGCCTGCTAACACCCACCAGCATATGGTGATTAGCTGCCATTCTCCCAAAGTGGAGAGACGTTCCTCCTAATACAGAAGCAATTTGTGTTCATCACGAACCCCACCAAAAGCATAGCTCTACCCACCAGGGCACAGCCACTGCAGAGTCACACGTGTGTGGCTGTGTGCCGTGTAACAGCAGGAGCGACTGTAAAGTACAGATTGTTTCAGGTCGTTCCCTTTTCACTTAATATCTTGGAAATCTCCTTCCTGGCTAATGGATATAGTCCTACAGTGTCAGCTCTAATGGCCGCATAGGTGTCCTTTGTATCTTGAAGATCTGGAAAGATTTCTTATTATTAGATACATCGGTGCTTTCCTTTTTTTTTTTTTTTTTTAAAGCAGGCTTGACGTGAACATGGATGTTTGTGAATATCTTTAACTACTTCCTTGTGTGTGGGGGGGGAATCCAAGCCTGGAATTACTGGATCAAAGCCCTGCTCATTTCTCAGACTTCGGAGTACAGCCCCAAATTATTCCTGTGCCAGGCGCGTCCTGTGAATCGGGAACAGGGAGGTGGCTGAGGTCCTGGGTCTCGGGTCATCCTCTGGGCGCAGAGGCAGCCAACCCCAGACACGGGGGCTGCCCCGGGGGCAGGAGGCCGGTCTTCAGTTAAGGGAGGTGTGGGCAGGACAGAGGCTCCCTTGGGCTGGTCCGTGTAGCTCCCCTCACCACACATGGTCTTCTGCCTAAACCACGTACAGCGCTGACCATGACGAAAGGTGCAGCCCCACCTGTGCTTGACGTGAGTTGCATGTCAAGCACACGCAACCCCTGTCCATCCAGAATAATAAGATACCAGCCTCACCTGCCTCACAGACGTCAGATTCAAGCCACCGGCTGGATGGAAAAGTGGTTTGTGGACGGTCAGGTTCTGTTACAAATGTTGTATAAACAGCATCACTGATGCTGTGCTCGGGTGTGCACAAGGGTGTCCGATGAGTCACAGCCCCCAGAGGACATTAAAGAGGAAGGTGGTCCAGGAATGAGAGTCTCCCGACAAGCAGGGGTGTGGGCAGCCAGGAGACCCACCGTGGGGTTGAGGTCCATCCTCCGCCGAGCGCAGCGGGGGGAGCACGGCTCTGCTGTCACACAGCCCAGGTTCAAATCCCTGTCTGGCCACGACCAGCTCTGCGATGTCGGCCAAGTGACCTAACCTGCCTGTGCCGAGTTCCTGCGTCTGTAAAATCTAGATGCTTCCAGAGTCCTTGTGAGAATCAGGGAATAAGGCCTATAAAGTGCTTACCCGGGATCTGCTGCTCAATTTGTACAGGCTTTTATTATAGGCTTTTATCGTTCTCTTTTTTCATCTTGTTAATCCTTGAAGGGAGACTGTTAGAACAGAAAAAAAAAAAAAAATTCCCTAGCAGTTTCAAAGCAGCCTAAAATCAAATTCTACTTTTAAGATTCAGTTTTCATTCATCATTCTGGAACTTTCTAAATAGCTCCTTCCTAGTAAAAAGTGCCCATTTTGGGGATTTAATTGTGGGCCATGAGGACTTGCTTCCTCTGTCTAAGGTTTGAAGAAAGATCTGGTTTGTTCTACAGGAAAATGAGTAGCGGCTCCATCTTTTGGCAGTCTCACGGGGGCCCTGAGGGGCCTGTGTCCAGGGCTCCCTTCCAGGTTGGCTGGCGCTGGGCCATGGCTGGTTCTCCAGGGAACAGGGTCTTTCTCTGTAACTCTGAGCATGTCAGCGAGAGAGCTGTCATCTCTGACAAACGTGTTTTGTTGTTGTTTTTTTTAATTGCTGCTGAAACATCGGTTGCCTTTTCTGAGTTTACCTTTGTGAACCCAGAGATCACGGAATGTCGTGGTTTGAGGGTGACTGGTCCTAGATTTGGGGGTTTTGTGGTCTAGCAAACAATTTTTTAATGGATGGGATGAGCATTAGAGTGGTCAACTTTTAATTTTTTTTTTAAAGTAAGGCTATTAGTAAAAGTTACTATCAGCTACACCACCATTTTGTCAAAGAAAGCTCTTTTAACACCACCTGCCTGCAAAGGAAAAAAAAGGGGGGCGGTAAGAGGGGAGAAAGAGAGAAAGGACTTACGCTGAGAATGTTTCTGAAGATTTTGCATCAGTTGGTTTCATGAAAACCTTCCTCTTTTGTTATTTTTTCTCTTGTGCATCCAAGGAATCAAGAGATTGCATCCGCACAGAGGAAAGGAGATCGGATGGCTCGCTCAGGGTCAAGTAGCAAACCATTCTGGGGCGAGGCTGGACCACGGTCCTTCTGAAGCTCCCTTCAACCTTCTGGGCTGCTGGTCGCTGAGCTCTGTAAACTGCCTCTGGTCCTTAGGTTCATGTGACGCATGAACTGTGATTTGTTTTGTAAATTGTTCATAACCAAAGAACACTATAAATCAAGAAGCACGTATTCAGTGCTTCAATGCCTGACCCTGAGGATTAGTCTGGGTGAACGCTAAGCAGCTGCGTTAAAGAGATACCAGCTCCCAGTGGCGGAGCTGAGAGGAAGGCAGTCCTGAAGCTGGTGGGCAGCTCTCTCCTCGCGGTCACTCAGGCACCTGAGTTTCTGCCACCGTGATGCTCTCTCCGTGGGCTGGGATGCTTTCCTCGTTCGCATGGTTGAAGCTGGTTTGCATGGAAGTGGGGAGGGGAGGATGGGACACTTAAGCGTGATGTCTTGAAGGCGAGACCCAGAGGAGTCAGCTCCAGCCTAAACCAGTAACACAGCTACGCTGCACTGCAGGGGAAGCCGGCAGAGGTCATCCCAGCTGAGCAGCCAGTGAAAACTTTGGGGGTGAAGTGGGGAGGGGTTTCCATCACTGCAAGAAGAGGAGGTTGGGTACTGGGGAGATCAAAGAGCAATCTTGGTTATAGACATGAAGATGTTTTTGGTCCTTATCCTTTCTCTCTCTAACAAAATGGGAAAAGAATGTTCCTGCCGGGGCTTCCCTGGTGGCAGAGTGGTTAAGAATCCGCCTGCTGCGGCAGGGGACACGGGTTGGAGCCCTGGTCCAGGAAGATCCCACATGCCGCGGAGCAGTTAAGCCTGTGCGCCGCAACTACTAAGCCTGTGCTCTGGGGCCTGCGTGCCACAACTACTGAGCCCGTGTGCTGCAGCTACTGAAGCCCGTGCGCCTAGAGCCCGTGCTATGCAACAAGAGAAGCCACTGCAATGAGAAGCCCGTGCACCGCAACGAAGAGTAGCGCCCGCTCGCTGCAACTCGAGGAAGCCTGCACCCAGCAACAAAGACCCAACACAGCCAAAAATAAAAATAAGAGAAAGAAAGTTCCTGCGTCTTGAGCTCCTTCGGTTCTCAGTCCGCCTTACTCAACACTCCCGTATGCTGGAAGGCAGAGGCCCAGGAAGGCATGGTTGATGTGAGAGCTAGTCCGTCCCATCTCACTCAGTACCCCAGAGGTCTGGTGTGAGGGAGGGGTGTATGTCTTTGCCCCTTTCCCCAAACACGAGTCGCCTACTTAGAGTATTTCACAGGGAGATCCAAGTGCCCGAACCTGATGATGTCACCCGGTGTTAGAGGTGACGCCCGTCCTGGCAAGTGCTAGTAGGGTGGGATGGTGTGAGGACTGCAGGCTTTAGACCTGTGTTTACCAGCACTCAGCTCCTGCTTGATGACGTGTGACAGAAGGGACAAGGCTGTAGATTTCTCTCCCAGATGGCTTCCTTATTTTTAGTTTGGCAAGAAATGGCTGGAATCTATTTCTTCACGCCGATGGTCTGAGTGCCTTGAGCGAAGGGCAGACCCAGGCGACCCGGGAAAGAGAGGTTACTGAGTGTGTTACCGCCCAGCACGTTCGGGGAAATCACAGGAGGAGGATGTTTGTTCATAACTTGTGTTTTCCTTTTCCGTTGGCACATTTACGGTTACGTTCCCCAAATCCAAAAGAACAGTCTTCTGGTTCCAGGGGAAAATAATTAAGCTAGAGATTAGATCAGAACCCTGCCCCTCTCCTCTGCAGAGAGCCTCGGACATCCTACACTCCCCTCAAAATCGCATCATCCTGAGCGGGGCCCTGGAATCGCTGGCGACTCGGGGACCCGCATTCCAAGATGAAGGACCAAGATGGAGACCCTTCTAAGCACACTTACTGCAGGAATTCACATCTGTATTAGTGTCCTGGGGCTCCCATGACAAATGACCGCAGCGCAGTGGCTGAGAACAGTAGAGATGTGTTCCCTCAAAGTTCCCGAGGCCAAACGTCCAAAATCCAGATGTTGGCAGAGTTGGGTCCCTTCATGACGTCACTCTCTCCGGATGGTGGCTGGCCGTCCTTGGCGTTTCCTGATTTGTAGAGACGTCCCTCCAGCTCTACCTCTGTCTTTATAAGGCTTTCTTCCCTATCTCTCTGCATCTCAAACCTCCCTCTCCTTTTTCTTATAAAGAGTTCAGTCGCTGGGTTTGAATTTAGCCCCTGCCCCCAAATTCTAGTTGCTCTTGAGATCCTCAACTTAATTACATCTGCAAAGACCCTATTTCCAAATAAGGTCATATTCACAGGTACTGGGGTAAGACTTGGGCATATCTTTCGGGGCGGGGGGATGACGACACAGTTCAACCCCCAACAGTATCATAGCAAACAGGCATGAAAAGAGGTGATATCTATTACCTGGTCCCCTGTTTGGCTGAGTGCAGACTTACAGCCTTGGAAATGCAGTTGGCCTGTTTTTCACAGCTGGGAAATCAGAAGTGCCAGAAAGTGAGCTGGCTCATCTCATATTAAAATACTCACCCCAGGGGCTGCCCTGGTGGCGCAGTGGCTGAGAGTCCGCCTGCCGATGCAGGGGACGCGGGTTCGTGCCCCGGTCCGGGAAGATCCCACATGCCGCGGAGCGGCTGGGCCCGTGAGCCATGGCCGCTGAGCCTGCGCGTCCGGAGCCTGTGCTCCGCAACGGAAGAAGCCGCAACAGTGAGAGGCCCGCGTACCGCCAAAAAAAAAAAAAAAAACCTCACCTCAAAGTGGAAACCACCCAAATGTCCATCGGCTGATGACTGGATAAATAAATGTCCTATATTCATACAGTGAATATTATTGGGCAGTAAAAAGAAGTGAAATCCTGATTCTTGCTGCACTGTGGTGAATATATCATGCCAAGCAAAAGAAGTCGGACACAGAAGTTCACGTTTCACGATCCCATTTACGTGTAATGTCCAGAATAGGTGGAGCTGTAGAGACAGAAAGCAGGTTATGGATGCCTCGGGCTGGGAGCGGTGGGGTGGCCACAGGGGAGTGGGCAGGAGCTTTTTATGAGTTTGGGATTCTTTGTGAGGTGATGAAAATGTTCTAAAGTTGATTGTGGTTGTGGTCACACAGCTCTGTACTGAAAACCATTGAATTGTGTACTTTAGATGGACTGTGCAGTATATGAATCATACCATATTTTAAAGAAAAGAAAAGGAATTAGTGAACAAACAGCCCTGCCCCTCACCAGTCCCCACTGCAGTCCTGAGCTGACACGATGGTGTACGAGCCTGGTCGCAGGCGTGCTTTCAGGACACAGCCTTCGTGCCCCTGTTTCACTGTGGGGACCCGTCAGGGTTCATCCGTGAGTGGTTGATGCCAGTGAGGGGGCATCACAGAAGCCATGCTAATTATCAAAGTCATTCACAACGACTGTGTTTCTTTCTCATCCATCTTCATGTCCCCAAGGGCTCTGAAGACTCCTCTCTGATGGCGTTTCTTGGGGGCCCTTTAAAGAGATCCTTTCTGGGAAGCAGGGAGCCACGGCCTGGAGATGGACCCATGATTCTAAAGCTTCAGGTGGGCAAGGGCTCGAAGCAATGCATCGTGTGGCCCGGCTGCTGCCACCACCCTGTTCACACTCAGTCTCTGCCACAAGCCATGGTCGTGTGCTCTCAGCAGACGTAGCAGGGAAAGGGAGCCCTTGCTTCTGATACTTTCCTCCCGCCACCCTACAAACCCCTAAAAATCCGTGCCCTGTTTCAGAGTTTCACCAGGAGTTTCTGGGTCATCTTTCCGTCCCCGTTGAACAGCTGTCTTTATGGCTGAGGTGGGAGAGCCCCCGACCGCCAGCCCTTGGTCACTCCTACGTGCAGTGAGTTTTTCATCAATGGCTTTCTCACCACTGAAACGGTTCTTAGCTGACCAGCGTGTCCCCAGAGGCCGTTCGAGTAAATGTGGGTTTTTCATAGACGGGATATTGGCAATGCAGTTTGATTGCCTTTTAAGAGGAGACTCCCTGAGCGTCTTCCAGGGACCGAATCGGTCATGTAACAGATGCCTAGCGCCGCTCTGGGTCCTGGATAGAGGCTAAGGTCATGGTACCCGTGTGTGGACACCTGCAGCAGGGGATGAAACAGCTGCACAGGGATGCAGCAGGAGCTGTGATGCCCTTGGCAGGGACCCAGAGTGAGGGGGACGTCCTCGTGAAGTGGAGGTGGTCAGAAAAGCTCCCGCCGCCGCGTCCCATCCTCCCTCCCACCCTGTGGTCCAGGGACACTTGGGTGCTGCTCTCGGTCTCCAGGACCGCCTTGATTTTCCACATTACAGGTCACTCTGTTACACTGTCTCATTTAAGGGCGTTGGGGTGGAGGTGGTGGTAGGGGTTGCCATCCGCGTTAAAGTTCGCTGAGGACCAGGGTTCTCGGTGGGCTCGTCTCCCCAGCACTTATCACCATTCCTGGCACATCGTAAGCACTCAACAAATATTGAGTCAAGACGTGAAGGAATGTCAAAGCTGTGGAGTCTCCTGTAGGGAAGGAGAGAAGTGAAGGCCAGAGGAACAAGGAAGTATTTCAGGCATTGAGCTAAATATCTAAGACAGATAACTAACAGATGTGAATCAGCGTGGTGCAGATGCTGAAATCAGAGGGCTGTGTGTTTCCCCATCTCACCACCAATTTGCTTTAATGGTGTTGATCAGACCCAGACCGTGCCTGATGGCCCAGTGTCAGTGCTGGTAAACACAAATGGTAAGAGTTAGTTTTCCTCGTAGCCACGTCTGGTCCCTTAGCCAACTTGGGTGCTTCCGTGTGGATGTGCCAGAGCCTTAGCTGCTGTTTGTGCCGCCTCCCATTAGCTGGTCACGGGCAGCCTGGTTTTCCTTGGGTGCTGTCGTCTGATCCTAAGGCACGGGGGTTGTTTGGGACGCCCGTACGATCAACCAGCTTTCACTTACGGATTTACATTTAATTTAGTGCACATTATCATTCTGATTGTACAGAAGTTAAAAGCACTATTTTAAACTGAAAAGATTCATCATCAATTTGGACAGCTGTGTGGTTCCTGCTGTTCCTTCCATCGTTAGGATTTTGTGATCCCATAGCCAGAGTGCAGCATGGAGCCTTCCTGGCTAGGCCTCTCTGTGTTGTAGTTGGGAAGCCGAAAAAACGGCTTTTGAACGCAGCGACCTATAGAAATCTGGATGGTTTCTTCTGAACAGGACGCTGTCAGAAAGTTTGGGTGAGTTTGAAAGCTAAGATGGTCATAGGGGACCATCTTAAAGATAAAATTGTCAAAGACAAAAGCGTTTACCGAGTCAGAACCCTCTGCCTGGCTAACAAACGTGAGAGTTTCCGTGGTGCCCGTGATCGTCTCCGCATGGCGGCGCTGATTTCTGTCAGCTGCTCGTGGAGTGTCGTGAGCACGTCGGTCTAATTCTGAAGTTTGGGTGCTGTGCAAAATTCCCCTTTGGTGGTGGACTTCACTCTGGTTCCAAGCAAGCAGTAAGAATGATATGCATTTTTGCAATTCTAAATTCTAGAACACTGCACTGAGCAGAATTTTTCTTTCTTAAGGGTCCAGGTCTATGCTTAAATCGAAAGAAGTAATATCAGCTTCTTCATCAATGGCTTAATGTTCTGTAAAGTTTATATGCTGCACATAAAATATTTTTTATAGTTTCATAAACTTGACCTCTGGCATTTGTTGCTTCCCACATTCCATGCTGATAGAATTTTGTTGCTGGAAAGAAATTTAAGGGTCTTCCAGGCCATTGGTTTCCAAAGTGACTCTTTAGGGGGGAAAAAAACATTCCCCAGTCCCATTATGGACCTGATCAATCAGAATCTCCTGGGGTGTGGCCCAGAATTCGTGTCCTTGAAAAGCTGTCCAGTAGAGTAGGAAGGAGGAGGGAAGAATTTCTCACTGAAACAAAATGGGCCAGTAGATCATTGCTTAAGCTGGTGATGGGTACTCAGGATTCATTGTTCTCGCTACTCTGCATGTGTTTGAAATTTTCCACAGTGAAAAGATTTCTTAAAAGTTTCCCAGGTGGTCTGCTAATCAGCCAGGCTTGGGAGGTGCAGTCTGCTCCCCTCTCTAAACAGGTGAGAATCTATAGGTGAAGGTGCCACGTGGTTCGTTGGTGGCATCTAGAACTCACGTTTCTGCCTCATTGGCCTGAGCTCTTCATGCCAGATTGTCTGCTCAACCAATCGTTTTGCTGACCTTCTTGGAATTTAAAAAAGCATTAAGAAATCTGACTGGTAGGATTCAACTATTTTTTTTTAAGCTCGGGGGAATTTTGCAAGATTTGTTTCTGCACACAAGTTCTTCTTTAAGATGCATTTACAGTTGTGCTGTGGGGCTGCAAGATAAACATGGGCTTTTCTTTTTCTTTTTTTCTTTGTTTTGAAGTCTTCAGGGATTGCATCTTTTTTTTTTTAATTGAAGTATAGTTGATTTACAATGTAGTTAGTTTCAGGTGTACAGCAAAGTGATTCTGTGTGTGTGTGTGTGTGTGTTCTTTTTCAGATTCTTTTCCCTTATAGGTTATTACACAATATTGAGTATAGCTCCCTGTGCTGTTGGTTATCTATTTTATATATAGTAGTCTGTATATGTTAATCCGAAACTCCTAATTTATCCTGCCCCTTTCCCCTTTGGTAGCCATAAATTTGTTCTCTATGTCTGTGGGTCTATTTCTGTTTTGTATATAAGTTCATTTGAATCATTTTTTTTTTAGATTCCACATAGAAGCGGTATCATGTGGTATTTGTCTCTCTCTGTCTCTGATGGACTTTTTGTGAATAGTGCTGCTGTGAACATTCCAGGTTTTGTGTACATAACGTGTTTTGGGTTTTCTCGGGTGTATACCTGGGAGTGAATTTCTGAGTCACGTGGTAACTGTGGTTCACTTTTTGATGTCCTGACAGAGAGTTTTTTTGAAGCAGCGGCTCCATTTTACGGTCGCGTCAGCAGTGTATGAAGATGCCAGTGTCTCCTTGTTTTTGCCAGTGCTTATTATTGCGAATCTTCTTGATTCTGGTTACGCTAGTCGGTGTGAAAGTGGTATCTCACTGTGATTTTGATTTTCATGTCCCTAATGGTTGATGGTTTTTTTTTTTTTTGCGGTACACGGTCCTCTCACTGTTGTGGCCCCTCCCGCTGCGGAGCACAGGCTCCGGACGCGCAGGCTCAGCGGCCATGGCTCACGGGCCCAGCCGCTCCGCGGCATGCGGGATCTTCCCGGACCGGGGCACGAACCCGCGTCCCCTCCATCGGCAGGTGGACTCCAACCACTGCGCCACCAGGGAAGCCCATGGTTGATGATTTTGAACATCTTTTCATGTGTTCATTGGTCATGATATGACTCTTTTGGAGAAACGTCTATTCAGATCCTTGGCCCGTGTTATACTTGGGTTATCCTTTCATTGTGGAGTTGTAAGAGTACTTGTTTTATTTTAAGCATGTCTCCATGTGAGTAGAAAAATGAATGGAAAAATAGTAAATATTTTAAACACCAAAGATGTATAAGAACAGTATTGCTTGACTTAAAATATTGTTCCATGTAACATAGTTTTAGGAATCATTTTGGTGGCTGGAGAAATCTGATATTGATTGTACAAATATGTTAAATATAGCGCACATATAGAATCCTGAATCCTTTTACAGCCTGTCAGGGTAGGTGCTAAGTCTACTGAGGGGAATGCTGAGTTAGTGGGGTAGCAGAATTACTTTGAGAACATTTTGATATTTGTGAATTTTTCATAAATTTGTTATATAAATTTGAGACTCATACATGCAATTGAGACTATTTCACCGATTCTGTTGGAGGTTTTTTGTTTTTAACTAAGTTGTATGAAAGCTGAAGAGGTTAAGTATCTTATTTGTGGTATTGTGAATTCTTCCAGGGGAAGCGAACCTTTTTTTCTTACAGACAGTTGCAGGAAGTTATTGTTTCTGTCTTTAAATTATCATAATTGGGTTTCTTCATCACAGGCTGGTAAAACTATGGAGTATGTATGAAGTCATGTTTATTCATTTGATATTATTACGACATTAAGTATACTAAACTTGATTATGTTAATTTCAGAAGACTAGAACAGGCAGTGTAGAATTAGGCAAATATGCACAGGTTGCGGTTGTGTGCCAGGATGGCTTGTAGTTCCAGAGTAAAATCCAGTCTTACCCCCAGATCTGATTAGTGTCTGTCTGTTGGTGTATCTGACACACAGGTTTTCTCACCTCGGTGACAGGTGAGATACAGCCTTGGCTCCTAGAGCTCTCAGCCAGTGTCCTGGAGCCTGTGCAGGCTCCCGGGGGTTGAGTCCAGGACAGCACAGCAGTGGTGGTCAGATGCAGAGCCATCTACAGGAGAGAGCGCACTATTTTGCAGATAGAACTGGACTTCGGCGTTATCCTTTCATTAGTCAATGCTCCTTGAGACGTTAAATCTGTCTCCAGGCTACTCACTTCCTAGGGACGCTGTGGCACATTACCACAAACTGGTAGCTTAAAGCAGCAGAAATGTGTCCTCGTAGGGTCCTGAGGCTAGAAGTCCAAGGTCAAGGTACTGGCAGGGCCGAGCTCCCTCCGAAGGCTCTTGCTCGCTTTTTCCAGCCTCTGGCGGCGCCAGCAGTTCTTGGCGTGTAGCTGGTGGCCTGTGGCTGCGTCACCCCAGTCTCTGCGTCACCCCAGTCTCTGCCTCTGTCTTCACATGGCCACCTTCTCTGTTTGTGCCTGGGTGTCTCTCCTCTTCTGATAAGGACACCAGCCATTGGATTTAGGTCCACCCCTAATCCAGTATGACCTCATCTTAATTTAACTAATGACGTCTGCAAAGACCCTACTTCCAAATAAGATCTCATTATGAGGTTCTGGGTAGAATTTTAGGGGGGAACGGAACACCATTCGACCGAGAACACAAACCTAGCCACTTCATTTTTCAGGCACAACTTTTTCAATTAAAGGGTTGTAGGTTTCCATGTATGTTACCTCCCACACAAAAGAATCTGATAAGACATATCTTAGAAATGTGGGGGGCAGGTATGTATTTGTGTGTTTCAGGAAGGGCTTTTTAAAAATCCAGGTGGGAACAGGTGTTTTTGGAGTATCTACTGCATGGTAGGCATCTTTACATGTACTATCTCACTTAATTAGGTCAAGGTACCTTCTTTTTATTCTAGCTTCTCACATAATTGCAATTTACTAAATTAGTTGGCAAGATCTTAAAGTCACCATTTCCTACCTGTTACCACATCTGTGTCTATCTCATGCCAAGTATGTAACTCTTACTTGGGTATTTAACAGCTGGTTTGGGACAGATTCTTAAGCTACTTGAACCTCAGTTTCCTCATCTGTAAAAGGGGGGCAGTAATTCACAGTACCTTATGCAACATTGTGATGGCTAACAAATACTATGTTTGTCAAATATGAAGTGTCCCACAGTGTCAGTTCCCACTATTATGCTTTTTTTTTTATGGCTTTTTTGAGGTATGTGCATGTTCTTTTTGTCATTACTGCCAGAGAGGGTTTAGGGATAGATGTATAGCAGACATCCCACTTTCCCCTAAAGAAATTGTTATGCATGGGCGTACCAGTTAAGAATTGCGTGCAGCTGTAGGCATTAGAAAAATCTCAACTAATAGCAGTTTAAATAAGATCATTTGTTTTTTTTTCCCCACGTGAACAGAATACAGAAGGGAGTAAGCAGGGCTTATGGGGCAGCTCCACCGCCATTAGGAGCAAGGTCTCTCTGCTACACCATCTGAGCCCATGGCTTCCATGCACAGTCTCCTCTGCCCCAGAATGGCTGCTGAAACTCCAGCCCTCATATTTGTGTTGCCTGCCACCCAAAGGGCAGAAAGGGCACCTCCTTTAAGCAGCTTTTCAGGAAGTCCACGTAACCCTTCACTCGTATCTCATTTATCACATGACCACGCTTAGGTGCTAGAGAAATGTTTTCTTTCACTGTAGATCTCAGTGTGTCCGGCTAAAATGGGGATTTTGTGACCAAGGAGAGAGGAAGTGGGTGTTGGGGGTAGGTAACCAGCATCCTCTGGTTTTTGTAGTGGTGGGATTATGGTCTGCAGGCCTCTGCAGACAGCACTCGGGGACTGAGGGTCTGATCTGGAGGCGAGCCATGTATGGAGCCCTGTTTCTGGGGTAAAAACATCCTGCTTTAGAACAGCAGCCTTGCACATGATTTTTCGAACAACCCATTGATAAGCGGAGAACTGTCTATGCTCCAAGCCTGAGAGAAAATGAATGATCTACATCTCTGTCTTGTTCATCTCCTGCTCTAGCTGTTGGTCCTTCCGGGCCTGCATATGCTCTGGGAGAAGGAAGCAAAGCTCAGCGAGAGCTGCCTCCAGTTTAAAGGAAGCCCACAAACTGTAACTCTCAAGACCAGAGCATCACAGAGCATGACAGGAGCATCATCAGAGTCGTGACCCCGGGCCTGTCCGGGGTGGTGTGAGGTCCCTCCCTTGTGTCACTCTGGCCTCCCTGCACCTGGGACAGGAGTGGGTCTCCAGGGTCCCTTTAAACTGCTTGGACTTGAACATTCAGTGTTTTACTTGCAGACCCAGAGCTAAGAAAAATTGCCCAATGCCTTTGCTCAGCCATTTCGCTGGGTGAGATTTTAGGCTACAAGACATTCATCACTGCTCTGAAGCTAAGTTTCAGATGGGAAGAAAAATATACCTATCTTTTTATAATTCACAGTTTCCTGAGAGCCCAGTCAGGAAATCTGGCCGGGCCCTAGACAACCATTGCTTGCTAATTCTCCATGAATGTTAGTTTTAGAAAATAAGTAGAAATCCACCTAGTGTGTGGACTTCATTTAGCACATAGAAGTGGCCGTGTGGGTGCCGGTCCCACACCTGCACCCCCGTAGTGATGACAGAAAGAACATTGTACAGTCGACCATCAGGCTTGGACTCTAGCTCAGCACCAGGCAGCTGAACGTCTGGATCAAGTCCTTCCCCAGATGCGCAGTGAGTGACATGCAGTGATGGAGAGCCTTGCAGCACTGAGATTTATTACCTTGTTTATGTATTCAGTTCATTGCCCAGATGTCTTCTGAGCATCTGCTGTGCGTGGGCCCTGGGGGCCCACGAGTGAATAAGGCACAGTGAGTGGCCGGTTCCGGTCTCTCCGTGACTTATGCCCAGCCCGGGAGCTGTGTGCACCTGTCCCCAGCCACCAAAGCCCATTCCCAAGAAGATGGGAACCACTGGGTGGCGTCTGCACTTTAATGAGAGAGATTTGCTTTGAGCCACATCATCACACAGTTAATTAATTAGTTACAACTGTGGTAAGTGCCCTACGCTATATTCCAGAGAGATCCATCTGGGAGAAAAAGAGCAGAGTGGCTGGACGTTTAGGCAGGACAGAGGGGCCCGGGGGTCGTGAAGAATCTCGAGGGGCCATGGGAAGCTAGCAGAGGGCTTTAAACGGTAGGACCACGGCCAGCTTCTTGACGAGCAGGAATTCTAGCTTCCCCACGGCTGGATGTTGGGTAAGACAGGGACACAGGCCTGAACAGCTCACAATATTAAACAAATTTTTTAAATTAAGTTCCTCATTTATAATTCTGATTAACACAGAACATTTATAAACTACAGCCTCTGGAAAAGTGACACAAAATGCATTAGCGCGTGTCATTCTCAGCCTCTTCCTGATGAAATACGCGAGCAGCCCAAGATCAAAGGACACAGATGTTCCGGAGCCGTTTCATCTCTGGGCCTGATGGGGACAGGATGAGGGACCGGGTTTGTAACACGGACTGTCTGGTCCCTTTCATGTCTGTCAAGCTGCCTGGGTCTGGGCTGTGTTTCTTCATGTTTGTAATCTGGTTCTTGGGTGTTTTCCCCTCCTGGCTCACTGGCTGGGTTTGAGGCCCATCTTTGTTCTTCAGAAGGGCCCTGGTCCATCTGCCCCCAGAAACCTCATGTCATTATGTGACTTATACCAGTGTCACTGATATCAAAGTGGGGGAGGATTCCAGGGCCTCGGAGATCAAAACAGAGCACATTTGGTGATAAACCAGGGGAAGTAGGCCAAGCCTTGTCCCCAATGGGCCTTTTCCATCCTTTTGGGTGAATTATGCATGAACTGGCCTGGAGCCGCCAGCAGAGGCCGTCTCCCTCCGATTACCAAAACTGGCTCCAAATAGGGAAGAAATCTCCAGGCGGCTTCCTGACCGTGGCCACAGATGGGCACGTCCTTAACCCTCATTTTTTAAAAACCATATGGAAATTGGGTCAGCGCTCCACAGTCCGTAATGAAGAACGTTAAGGACTTCTGGAAATAAAGCACCTTTATGACCCTCTAGTAGAGCAGGAAGCTCTTACATGGCAATGAGAGAGAAACTCTCACTGTTTTGAATCATTATTGAGATTTTATCAGGCTAGGCGGCAGCAGGCTAATTTCTCAAGGCCGTTCTGGTGCCAGAAACATATTGTGTCATGAACATGTAGCTGGTCCAATGTGGTTCCCTGGGGTCAGAAGAAATGTTGCGTTCATTTCAAAGTCAGGGTACGACGTTGAAGGAGGTTCTTGTCCTAGAGATGCTGAGATCGCCTCCTTTAAACTTATTTCAAGTATTTCACTTATAAAACAAAAGATTAACTATATTTGGACCGACTATGACTTTAAAAAAAATCATGATTAAGGGGGAGAAAAAAAACCCTTCGATTAATTCCAGGTACAATTTTGAGAAAGTTCTGGGCATTCAACAATGCGATGGCTCTCAAAGATAAGTGGCAGACGTCACATCACGAGGGATTGCAGTATCTGAGACTTGACTCGTGAATTTTGATAGAGGAAACTCTGACTCAAGCGATTCCACATTCTGGGAAATGCTCGCATTCTGTCCTGCGTGTCTGCCTTCCCCAGGGACGTGGGCTGGGCTGGGGACAGAGCCTCTGCCGAACAGCTGGCGTCATAGCTAGAGAGCCCAGGCCCCACTGCTGCAGGTGTAAACTCTTCCCCCCCTCTTCCCTGCTCCCCTTCCTTCCATCCATCCATCCGCCATCTTACTTCCCTCTTATTTCTAGAACCTTCAGATTCTCCCTAGGAAATGGGTAAGGAAGGGGAACCCGTATGAGTGAAGCCGATCACGTTGGGCACAATTAGCCCTGAATATCACGTACCTTCCCTCGCGAGCTGAGGAAGGAAGGCTTTACGGGCTTACACAGTCTCCCAGTGCTGGCCGTTTTCTAGGCCCTGTATTCTGAGCCCGTTGGAGGACCGAGCGTGGGGAGAATAACTTAGCAAAGTGGCAAAAGTCGTGGTTTCTCACCGAGGCGGCTGCAGCTGAGTGTCTCTCACGAACGGCTGGATTATGGAAGTCAGAACGGGTGGTAAAGGAAACAAATGGGCCTCTCTCCTTCACCGCCTCTTTCCTGCCGTCTGGGTAAACCAGTCCCAACTGGGTGCTGCTCGGGCAGGTGTCAGCCCTCCCAGGGCCGGAGGTCTGAGGAAGCCACCCGTGTAGGCAGAAGCTGTACAGCTTTTAACAGCGCGAGCAGCAGCTGGCTCGGTCTAAGCAGGACTGTTGCGTTTTTTCCTTTTTCCCTGGAAGGAAGTGACAGTTGAGTGCCCTGGCACTTTGACATGGCCTATTTTCCCTGTGGGAAACTCTTAAAAATATCCATTAAGTCTGGTTTGTATATGCAACCCAAAGGCGTGCCCCTCAAACAAATATCATTATCTTCATCCACGAGATAGAAGCCTTCTGGATGGTGGCTCTGTGCCAGCTCCTCCAGGCCACAGGTTGGGGCAGAGCTCAGCCATCTGAAACCCATCCTTCTCCTCCCCCGCTCGGCGTCTCAAGGCAAAACCTCACTAAGCAGATGTCTCAAGAAGTGTATCAGAGTCCCTGTTAAACCTCTGAAAGGGAAGGGAGGAAAGAAGGACAGCGGGGTCGCTGCCTGTATGAAGTCCAGAAGACGAGGGCTTCTTGTAACCCTTCCTTTGCGTTCTTAACCCCATCCTGAGGTTATAAAGTAAGGGAGGGGGCTAGATTGAGATGCGGGTAGTTGTTCGAGACAGCCCAGAGCATCGAAGAAAACAGGCATTTTGGGGTAATTAAAAGAAAAACTTCAGGTCAGCCAGACTGTCACGGGTCCCCGTCAGCGGCCACAGCGGTGGCTGAGAACACGGACCCGTAAACGTGTCTTCCAGAGCAGCTCGTGCTGCTTCCAGAGCCTCCGAGGAGAGGCGTGTCACCCTGTCACGTGACCGGCAGCCAGCGAAAGACGCGAAGCAACCAGCTCTTCTTCTCCGCAGCTCGGCGAAACCTTGATGAAATGGCTAAAAGCCACAGAACCGCCCAGCCGCTCCACGGACGGCCTCTCCTCGCTGCTGCCTGCCTTCCTGAGCCCATGAAAAACCCAGCTCGCTCCCTTTCAAGGGCGTCTCCAGAAGCCGCCACCTTCAGAGAGGGAAGGGCACTGCGTCTGGTGGTGAAATAAGCGTCCAACTCCAGGCGGGAAGAAACAAAGGAGAGGCGGCGCCCAAACAGGAACATCCCGCCTTCCTGGAAGTGACCAGCGGATGGACTCGTGTTCCCGTCCGAGTGGCCGGGGCTCTGTCCCACCGCTGCTCCTGTAGCTGCAAGAGAGGCCGGCAGCGGTATTCTGTTACTCCCCAGGGTGTCATTCCAGCAAAACCCAGAGACCTGTTCGTGAGGGGAAGAAGGAAGAATGGACTTTGGTCGGGAACCTAGAGCGTCGGCGGCGGGGAGGGCATCCAGGTCCCCGGCCATGGGAGCTGAGTGCTTCTGCAGGCCGTGAGCACGCTGTCAGCAGCCCGCTGGCACAGCGACGCGCTCGTGTCCAGGCACCCGGCTGTCAGCCGTCCACAGGAAGTGCGCCCGCGTTTACTGCACCTCGAGAGCCCCGGCTTCGGCCCAGCTGCTCTCCTAATTATTCTGTGCCTGTTTGTACGGGGAACTAGACCTATCTGGCAGCTAACAGAATAGCCTTGAGGATTGGAATCCATTTGATCCCGGAGCATCTGGAAGGAGCTCGGCTGTGTAGTTCCTTGACGAAGGTGTCCCCTGGCAGTGGAGGGGGGTTAAGTCTATCTGGTCACCAGCACGGCCCTTTCAGTGACTACGTTCTAGCTCACGCATCTGCTGCTAACAAATATTAACCCTTAGTTAACCTAATGAACCCCTGTCTGCAGAGGAACTGAAAGCTCTGTAGGGAAAACTCAGGTTGATCCTGCTGTCCAAGTAAGGTGGCCCCTTTTTCCCAAAATTCTGGGTGGACTGAGCTGTCCAGGCTATGAAATTGTGGGCCTGCAGGCTTCAGAAACACGCCAGCGCAGACCCAGGAGACACCTGAGTTTTCGAGGTCCACGAGCTGATGTTTTCTTTTTTTTTAACATCTTTACTGGAGTATAATTGCTTTACGTTGTTGTGTTAGTTTCTGCTGTATAACAAAGTGAATCAGCTATACATATATCCCCATATCCCCTTCCTCTTGTGTCTCCCTCCCACCCTCCCTATCCCACCCCTCTACGTGGTCACAAAGCACTGAGCTGATCTCCCTGTGCTATGCGGCTGCTTCCCACTAGCTGTCTGTTTTACATTTGGTAGCGTATATATGTCCATGCTACTCTCTCAACTTCGTCAAGCTGGCGTTTTCTTGATAATGGTTTCACAGTTCAGGTGTGTCTTTAAATATTTCTGTTAGAAACTCATCAGAATCGTGACCTTATCCATCGAGGCATTTAAAAATGTGATCATTTCTTCTCCAAGGACCTACAAACCCTATTCTCCTCCTGTGTGCTTAAAGATGTACTTTGCTCTAAATTTACTCTCGTAAAACTTGGTCCGATCAACTAAATTATACCACCTGTCTTGACCACCTAGAAGTCAGCTGGGAGGTTCATTTGTTCCACTTTGGAAATAGAAATCTTTTCATATCTGCATTAGAACCAGATTTCTTTACGAAGACTGTGGTTCTTGGGGTGAGAGTTAAGTGAAAACATTAAAAATCTATATCGATGCACTAGGAAGCACCTGTCAGGAGGACAGATACTTGTAGCTGATCTGGTGTTTGTGTTGATGTGTTTCCTTAGAAACTGTCACAGAAACCTCAGAGAATGGCAAGTAAGGGTACAAACGAATATCCCCTCTAGCTGCGTGTAGGTTCCAGATATGTTCAGGAAGATTGCATTCAAAGCAGCGTTTCGTTGTGTCAGAATAACTTCGATCCTCACGTGTGTTCGCTGCATTAAAACTTGGCGGGGATTTAAAACTAAATTCAGAGTCCATATTAAGAAAAACTTCTCTAAAAAGAGACTTAATAACAATCGTAACAATACATTGGCAGCCCGTATGAATACTGAGTTGTTCATAGTTACTTGCGTGCAAACAATGTCCATCTCCACCTGTAATCTGAGAAACAAGATTAGTAATAACAGGAAAGCTGATTACAAACAGGTATGTTCACAACCAAAATTTTAGCCCAGCAGAGCAGATCCAGTGGCCCAGAGGATGGCTCCCTTCTTTTAATCGGTGCTTAAGGGCAAAGTAACAGTATAACCAAATAATTTTAAAGTGAGTTGTAACGAGACTTGACTTACGGTCTTTCCTTAGGACCGTGGTTCTCATTTTAATGTGCGAAACCGACATCCCTAGAAAATAAAATGCCAGAGGGACGTTTGTCAGGTGATGAGCTCCATAAGCTGGAAGGCACCGACCTTTCCCAGGAAACTGTTGGTTTGCGAGGGGCTTTAATGCTGAGGCCGAGACCGAGACCAGGAGCTCTGTTGCATGTTCAGCCGTCTCTTCCCATTTCCCGAAGGACAGACGGTAAAAGTTTTTTTCCCCATCTTGTCCTGGTGCCACATCTCGTTTCTTTGGTAAAAGAAATTGAAATGCTCCATCTTCCCACCAAAGAAACCTGCGTCTTCACTCTCAGTGGTATAAACTCACAAGTGAAATCAGCTATAAGTTCTAGAATTTTCCTAAATGGGTAACAGTGTAACTGGTATTTATTTAGTTTTCCATCCTTAAACGTATGACCTTCGCTGGATCTTTTTGCCTAAACTTGAGATCGGCTCTTTGAGAGACAGAAATATATCAAAAGGTGCCATGTCTGCTTAGAGACTCTGGAAGGTGCATTTGCAAAGCACCTTCCTTTAAAGGTGTGTCACCTGTGAAAGAGTTGGTTGGAGGCTGCAGTGGGGATTAAGTGTCACCGTTGTCATGACCTTCAGCAAAGGCATGTTGAGCTCCCAGGAGGTGTAAGATACGGTCTCTGATCTCTAAGAGTTTTCCATCCATAGGGAGGGATACAGGATTCATTCCTTCATTTGACAGATGCTGGCGAAGCGTCTGCTTTATGCCGGGCCCTGTTTGGGTACTCGTGGTTCAGCCATGAAGAAGGCAGCAGCGAGGTCTTCTCTAATCGTGGAATTTACATTTTAAAGACAAAGAATGAAGAGTTTAGAAACAAGTGAAAACTAAATAAGGAAAATAACTTCTGGTCAAGCGGTGAGAAGAAATAAGCTACTGAAACGCGGAGTCTCTGGGGACTCCTGGGGGTGGGAGGGGGCTGAGCCCGAGGAATCTGGGGACTCCTGGAGGTGG
>NW_020837988.1:597034-618366 GCF_003676395.1 Aethalodelphis obliquidens | reverse complement strand
ATCTGGGGGGCTCCTGGAGGTGGGAGGGGGCTGAGCCCGAGGAGGGGGCGTCCATGTGGAGCCCTAGTGCCCGAGCTGGGCAGAGGGACGGCAGTGCAAAGGCCCTGAGATGGGGACAGAGCAGCAAAGGTCCTTCGAGAGCCTGCAGGGAAGGGTGGGCGGGCTGGATGTCAGTGGGGGTGGGCGCATCTGGGGTGCAGCTGGCGCCTGTGAACCCCGGGCTTCTCCCCGAGGGGGGAGGCAGGCGTGAGGGCAAGCAGCGGCCCGGGGAGGGGTGGGGCCGGTAGGGCGCTGCCGCACCACTAGGCCGGGGAGCCGCTGGGACGTTCTGAGCCGAGGAACGTGTGCCAGGCAGTGGATCACGACAAGTAATATGGTGGGAGTGGGGGACGGTGGATGGGGAGGGAGCCCTCAGAGAGCAGATGAGTGCCGCCCGGCATCGGGTGGCAGCCTTGGGGGCATGTGCAGGGCCGGTCCAAGGGTGAGGCGCAGCCCGAGTCACAGGCCGGCTCCGGTGGCTCCCCGCAGAGCCCGAAAGCCCCTCCCCGGGTCTCTGCAGTCGGGGGCTTTTGAGGAGGAACGGGAAGGAGATCGGTGGCTTGAAGACGGTGTCCCAGGGCGGGGGTGATCTCGGGCTGTTGGCCACCTATGGCTGTTTAAATCTAAACAGATGGAAGGTAAAGGAAAAGTGAAAATTCACAGGTCCTCCGCCTCTCACGTGCTCAGCACGCAGCTAGCAGTCAGTGCAGGGGACACCGCAGCGGCTCTGCTGGGCAGCGCTGGGCCGGGCCATTGATTGTCTGATGAGCAAGCCCTCCGTCTTCCTACACATCGTGGGAAAGTCTCCTGGGGGTGCATCTCACAAACTACCTTCCCTGTAGAAATTTCTGTTTGTACTTCCGGACACCAAGTAGATTCTTTGTGAGGTGACGTCGGTTTGTCTGTCAAATGCTGCGGGCTTGATCAAGAATTAGAAAAATTGCGTTCCGGAACGAACAGAATGTTCAGATTGCATGTACCATAGAGGCTAAATACAATTTCAGCCTGATTTAACTTCTCTGGAGTCGCCGGTTGTGAAGGCGAGGGCCACACACAGGCTCTGAGACGTGGGTTCGTGGGCGCTGCAAGGGCAGCAGGATTCCTCTCTGCTCTCAGGTGACAATCCTTAAAAGTCATCAGACTTCCCATCCCTGATGGCATGCTGTTCCCCTCTAGTGGAATCCGAGGGTATCTGTCTTTCTGCTCCAGCTTGGACATATTCGCAATAGCAGAGGAGATGTGACTCCAGAGATATCTGGGAATAATAGTAACCTGATAATCTGGGGATCTAGACATATTAAAGATGGAAGATGCCATTGTCATGTATTTCTGCTTTATGATAGGCGGCTGCTTTATATTTTATCTTTTTTCCTGTTCTCATGGGGCAATAGCCTTCTGCCCTGGGTCCATTTGAGTTACTTGGGGGAAGGAAAAGTGTGGGCATGCGTACAGTGTATCAGGTTTATCCTGATACCAGAAGGAGGCTTCTTGCCCAGTTTGTTTCTCTGTCTGCCGCTGGTTCAGCATCCAGCCCAGAGTCAGACCCGTTACCTGAGCCAAAGGCCTGCGTTGAAATCCTAATTTCACCACTTTTACTAGCCATGGATCTCGCTGAAACCTTTCCCAATCCTCAGTTTCTTCATCTCTGACTGTCCTCCTTTGACCCTTCCCGGCTGTTTCACAGGATAAAGGAAGTAGTAAGCTGGGTTCTGTGTGTTTATCTGAGCTCTCCCCCCCCCCCCCCCACCACCACACACACACTGTTTCTGGCAGTATCCTGTTAGAAAGGATGGGTAAACAGGTACCCTGGACATACGTTTCTGAACCCTGCATGTACAGGTAGAGCAAGGGGGTGGGGCTGTCGGGGGCTGCCTTTAAATTGGTTACAGGGGACCACAGGCTGCCATCTGGTTTGGTTATATTTCCCCTTTTCTTTTAAATGTTGACTTTTTCTAAAGTCAAGCCAGTGAACAGGGGGAAAAAATCATTTTTAGAATACTAGTGATCACAGCATTTCTGGATTCTCAACTGCAGAGACCGTCACTTAGAGACGTTTGCACAGATGCCTTTACATAGCACCGCTCCCCGTTCTGCTCCGTCTCCACCTCGTAGCCTCCCTGGAAGGGGGTGGGCAGCTGGGGCGGTGGAAAGAGGAAGCGCTGAATATTAGACAGTGGGATAAACAACAAGGTCCTACTGTGCAGCACAATATCCTATGATAAACCATAATGGAAAAGAATATTTTAAAAAAATGTATATATATGTATAACTGAAGTACTTTGCTGTATAGCAGAAATTAACACAACATGGTAAATCAACTATATTTCTATTAAAATCATCCAGTGTCTTAACCAAAAAAAAAAAAGACTAGATGTTCGTCAGGGCAAAGCATGCTGAATTACTGCTTTAATTGTAACACTCAAAACGGTTTGCTGTGAGTAGAAATATTAGCATGTTCTCAGTGATATTTTTGCTAGGTGTGTTTCACTTAAATAACAACAAAAAAGGTATTCAAATACCTTTCAAATACCTATTCAAATTCAAATACCTGTTCAAATTCAAATGCCTATTCAAATTCAAAGGTTTCTGCCGCACTAAGGGCAAACTTCATATGTGCCAGGGGTTTAAGATGTGGGATTGAAGAACTGAACAAGTGCTATTTTTGTCATTACCCTTCCGGCTGAGCTCCGGGAGGAGTTGCTTGGGATGCATTTAAAGTCACAGGGGTGGAAAGTGCATTAGTGTTGCCTCCTGTTGTTTAAAAAAAAACAGAAAGAGGGAATACGTCCGCTTGATGCGGGTGCGCGCTCCAGAACCAGCAGCACACGGCAGCCAAAGGCAGAGATGCTTGGACAGCAATGAGGGGGACTGTGCAGTGTGCTGCTGCAGGACCACACCGTGGTGCCTGTGACAGTGCTTCTCGCGGGCGAAGGTCAAGGTGGAAGAGCCACACGGTCACATCTGTACAGCTGAACCCAGTGCATCAGCGTAAAGCTTAGCGCCAGAGACTTTGTAGCAGAGGCTAGAAATAGAGATTTTTTCTTTCTTTTTTAATTTGTAAGGGGTTCTCCTGCTTTATGGCTTTAGACCAGCCATGCTTAACTGACAAATGGCTGGAGATTTACGATCCCCCAAATGACTGGACCTTCACTGTTTCTCAATTCCCAGTTTAAGAAAAGGAACAAAAACATATCAATAGAAAGAACAGTAAATCCTTGAGATGAGCTGCAGTTGGAGGTAAGAAAATGTCAACCAGCATTTTGTGGCGGCTCAGCCGTCAGTGAGCAGATGGGGAAATCCTAATTCGAGGACAAATGCCTGCACGTAACAGAAATCAAGGAAAAGCCGAGAGTTACGTATCACTCTGTTTTTCACCAAGATGTGAAACTGGTTACTTGCAAGCTTATCCAGGAGGCTCAGCAGCCGGCCAGCCCAGCCAGAATGTCTTGATCAAAAACAGACCCCTGGGGCTTCCCTGGTGGCGCAGTGGTTAAGAATCCGCCTGCCAATGCAGGGGACACGGGTTCGAGCCCTGGTCCGGGAAGATCCCACATGCCGCGGAGCAGCTAAGCCCGTGCACCACAACTACTGAGCCTGTGCACCTAAAGCCCGTGCTTTGCAACAGGAGAAGCCACCGCGATGAGAAGCCTGTTGCCACTGCAATGAGAAGCCCGCGCACCGCAACGAAGAGTAGCCCCCTTTCTCCACAGCTACAGAAAGCCCGCGCGCAGCAACGAAGACCCAACACAGTCAAAGATAGATAGATAGATAGATAAACTTATTTTTAAAAAAGATTAAAAAAAAAAAAACCAGACCCCTGGCTTATAATGGATGCGTAGCTTTTCATTTTACTATTTCATGTTCATCCCTTTGGCCCAAGATTTCCACTTCTGGCTTTTTTCCTGAGGAGCTGATAAGACGCTTGCGCCGTGTGTGCTCACAGACACCTGTTGGTAGTGTTGTTTGTAATAGTGAAATTGGAAGTAACCTCAATGTCCAGGAACTGGGGACTGATTAAATCAAATATGGTTTGGCCATATGATAAAATATCACACAGTAAAATGAGATACTGCTTGTATTTAATGACATGGAAAGATGTTGGAGATGAACTGTTTAAAAAAGGAAAAAAAATCACAGACCAGCCTATTTAGTATGATTCCTAAGAAAACACGCACCTCCACACTCTCATATCTTTTTGAATGAAGCATACCCAAAAGATAAGATTTTCCTTTCTACTTTGTATTTTCTAGTCCTATTATGACAAATGCGATCTCACCTACATAACTGAGCCTGTGAGTAAACAACTGGGCATTAATAATGGGTGATTAATGTTTACCACAAGGTTATAATCAGAAAGATCACTGGGCGTCAGGAAGTAACTATCTAACATAGCTCGGAGAGGATTGCCACTTTGGAAACATTTACTGGGAGTAATAAACAATCTGGGAAGGAATCAGGCATCTAGAGGAAGGAAGGATCCTGCCCACTCTGGACTGTGCAGTAAAGAAGGAGACAGGAACGCAGCCTCCGCCAGCCTGTTTTGTTTAATCAGTTGAGCAATACTAGCTGCTTGGGAATTCCAACATGATAGGGAGGCATGAAAGTCAGCTTCCTGCAAGTAATGTTACACTTTTTCGAGTCCGTGAAAAACATCTGCAGCATCCCTGGCATATCATCCACCCACCAAAGCTTAGGTTTCACATCTGTCCCATCCCATCTCAGAGTGTCAGCCAGCGTTCCTCACGTGAACAACAGCCCAATTCTGTCTTTACTCAGTGAAACAAAGATGATGGAAGCTTGGAGATGCTTGAATAAATACGTCTCCATTTATCCCTGATTTGTTCTCAGAGAGTCATATAAACTTGGCCATGAATTTTTTTTGGGGGGAGACAAATAACTGTTGAGGGCTGGCGAGGGTTCACATAATTAAGATGCTTCTTGGGTTCCTGTTTTGTTTTCCCTTCAGACTGGGGCATTGGAGCTAACGAAATCTCTAAGTAGCACAAATATTATTTGGTGCTTTCAAAAATGCTATAAAAGTTTATCTAATAGAGAAGCAGATGGGTGGTTGCCAGCGGTTGTGGATGAGGGGAGGGTATGGCTCTAGAGGGGCGGGTAGTACAGGGGGCTTCTTTGTGGGGCTAGAGTTCTTCTGTATCATGACCATGAATGTGATCAGTTTCATAGGAACTACACACACACACACACACACACACACACACACACATGTATGTGTATGTGCATGTAAAAACCAGTGAAATCCATATAATAGCATTGTACCTACGGCCATTCCTGGATTTTGACTGTGTTACTACGGTTTTGTAAGAAACCATCCTTGGAGGGAAGCTGAGTGAAGGGTTCCATGGGAACTCTCTGCAGTTTTATAGCTTGTGAGTCTAAAAATAATTCAAAACAAAAGCTTAAAACGGAAAAAAGTAACGTTCTTTTAAATGTGAGATTTTCCTGAGAAGATTGTCATTTGCAAGATTTATCATAAATCTAGTTAATTAACTCACCTGATTGAACGGACAAAGAAACGTAATATTTGAATGATTTTTTTCTCCCTCAGAGGAGTCAGGAAAAGGAAAAATGATGATATATCCTTGACACAGAAACGTTCATGAACTCCTGGGTATAAAGTATAGATAGAGAGGTAAGGAACAGATGTGGAAGGTTGGGTTATTTCCCCTGCCGTTTGCTCTGCCACCTGTGCGAGGATGACGGCGTCACCCATCGCCACATGGCCAGCAGCTCCCCACAGAGGACAGGGTCTCCCCCAGGGCCAGGCTTGCCCTGTGCCCGGACCGGTGGCAGCCAGGGGCTGAGAAGTGTGCCTCCTGCAGGAACAGATTTCGTTGTTCAGTTCCTACCTCTTGATTTTCTTCCCCTGATGCTGGGGTGTCCCCAGGAGTGGTGGCCTCTTAATCCCTTAGTCCCAGAATGAGCACTGCTACCCTGCAGCGCCTGACATAGAACATGAGTGAGCAATAAAGGTTTGTTGTGGAAAGCCAATGAGATTTGGGGGTTTTCCATCACAGCTTTGCTGCTAAGCTAATGTGATACCTAAAAGGTAGATGGTTTATTTGACGTCACCAACTTGAAACGATCTTCAGTTGACCTTAAACCTACAAGATTTCAGTTGGAAGTTCTCTGTTGTCCTTCGTCCAGTAATATAAAATGGCAGAGGACTGAGCTCTCCGTGGGTCTTTGTAGATTCTTTTATTATTCGGTTCACTGCCCCTTCCTGGGGAGGATTTTACACCCTTGCCCCGTTGACTTTGGCTTGGCCGTGTGTCTTGCTTTGGCCAGTGAAGTGTGAGCAGAAATGATGGGACCATTTTCAAGTGGGAGATTTAAGAGCCATTGAGTGGTTCTGCCATTTCTCTTTTTCCTTTGCCATGAGACTGGCAATAGCCCAGGGAGGGGCTGCTCTCTTGGGTCCCAGGGTGAAGAGTGAGAAATAAATGTTTATTGTGGTGAGCCACCGAAAGTTAGGAACTTGTTAGCACAGTATAACACAGCCTCTCCCACGTGAAACAGGACCTGAGCCAGACCTGGAGCCTTCACTGTTATGGACACACCACCTGGCACACAGTAGGTGTACGATAGATAATTTTTGACATATAATGAAGAAATTGATAGCTAACTAGGAAATAGCTTTTTTTTTTTTTTTTTAAAAAAAAAAGTCTATTCAGCTCTTCTACACATTTTAAAAAATATATTTATTTGTTTGGCTGCGCTGGGTCTTAGTTTGCAGCCTGCGGGATCTAGTTCCCTGACCAAGGATCGAACCCGGGCATTGGGAGTGTGGAGTCTTATTCACTGGACCACCAGGGAAGTCCCGGAAAAACCTTTTTTTTTTTTTTTTTTTTTGCTGAATAATAATTAGGCTTTGTGGTTTCAATACTTGCATATTTCAAGCATCTTATTTTAATATCAGAATTTCATACTAAATCATCAAAGATTCTTTTGGAATGTGAAAGCTGTAATTGATAAGATGTTTATATATGTCAAGTTTTCTGGAGATGTTAACATATAAAATTTATTACAAAGTAAGGAAATACTGGTTATATTATAGCTTTTAATTAAGATTTCAGTTTTATTGATGGCTGGTGGAACCAGATATCTGCACCGTGGTCTCATGTAGACACCTTCTCAGCAGATTGCTGGGGAAGCTAGAGACAAAGCCGTTTACCACCAGATATAACAGCTGTGCCCCGAATTCCTTCACCATGTGTAGGCTCTCCCTCTAAATGGTCTCATGAACGGGGTGAAATAGAACCAAATAAATTCAGCTGGAATTCCTGGTAATTTGGATTACGTAGATAATGTATGAATTCTTTTTTTTTTTTTACTTAAATCGTTTCGATAGTGTTTAGAGCCTCCCCTCACTGTTACCTCTGAAACTAGTCAGAGGTCTATTTTACTTACATATCTATCTAGAGAAAAGCTGTTTTATTGTTCTCTATCCGAGGGTTATTTTTTAGTCTGCTTTCTATGTAAATGTCACTATAGTTTATGTTTCCCTCTGTAGCTTGCTGTTTTCATTAGACAATATATCTTGGGGATCTGTCCCTGGAGTTACAGAAAGATCTAGCTCATTTGATTTAACTGCTACAGAGTATTCCAAAATTTAAGTAAATTATGGTTTATTTGGCCTTGCTGGTAGTTATTTATATAGAATTTTTTAAAAATACTCTGTCACTTCTCATTTAATGATTACAGCATCTTACATAGCAGGACAAAGAACTCGTAAGGATCCTTCTGCTAGCAAAGCTGGGTTTGACGAGGTAGTCCAACTGTAAAGGTAAATGTTACTCATCAGAATAAAATGGGGTTACATTAAGATCAAAAATTAACTGTCACCAGAAATGGAAGACCCTTAGTTCTGTTTTAGAGCAGGCCACATTCAACAAGACCGGTATTAGCAAAGGCAAAGCACACTTGAGCAGGCTGATTCCTGAGCCTGACAAGGGCTGTCAGAGCCTTGTTCGCTCAACACACGATGTCCAATGTCATGATTAGAATCGTATCCAAGTTACATGAAGTCACCCTCGTCAGATGATCTGGTTTTGGTCATACTCTGATGTTAACAAAAAGTTTTAAATAGGAATTTTTAAAATCATAGACTTAAAAAAAAAACAAAAAAACTTGTTCCCAAGAAATTTAAGGTCACAGAAATAATGCCAGCTTCGCCCTCGGAGCAGCGTTTTTGGTGTTGCTGTGTAGTCAGCACGGGGGTGACGTTCAGACCCAAGCTTGGCTTACAAGTGTGCTTCATGGGAACACATCAGATGGTGAGACAGGGACCTTTCCTGGTACGTGGAGGGAGCACCGTGAAGGAGCCACACTGCTCAGGGCGGCTGAGGAAATCGCACCCCGGGGCTTCAGTGAAAGGCAGTCTTTTCCAGAAACTCCTAAAGCCTGAACCCCAGCCCTCAGGGACAGCAGTTTCCGTCCTCCCTCTATGGGAAAGGTGTAGGGCATTTCAGAGACACTCACGTTCAGGTGGAAAATTCAAGCCCGGATGACCTCTAGCCAGAAGCCTGCCGTTCTTTTCACTCATCCAATTAAAAGGGCATTTGAAGGGATGTCTATTCAAATATAAACATCCTCGTCAAAGAGCATTATTGAGCGCCCGCCTCCTGGGGTATGAGGGTTTGAACTCCTCTAGAGGTTTCACATTGCATGTTGCTGGATGCGTCTCCATCATGGAAGCCTGCAATTTAAACCGCATCTAGAAGACGCCTTCTGGATGCTTACAGACAATACAAGAAGATGTCTAGGAAATGCAAGGCCCATGAGCATCAAAATATTGTGCACTGCAGACCCATGGGTTTATTACTCTGAACGTGTTACAGAATGATGGTGATGGTGCTGAAGGACTTTGAAAAGTCCTGGTAGAAATGCTGGGATATGTTTCCAATTAAGTTGCTGTATTATAAAATTAAGGTAGGAAAAGCAGGCTAGCAGGTGCTTCCAGTAGGACTTGAAATGTTCACGTGTTATTTTTTTCCTAAGCAGTCTAGATTTAGATTTGTGGGTTAGAGTTCATTTGTGCCTATGAAAATTGGTTTAGTCAAAAACTTGTTTTTCTCCCCCAAACGTGTAGACAGACGACAGAGACGTCTGAGCTGAGTGTTTCCCGCTTTCGTTATAGCATAATGTCAGGCTTGTGACATATGACAGCAGGTTTCATACTCCTCTTAATGAGAGGTTGCCAATGCCTAGAGAAGTAAAAAGTAAGATTTGCACCTATTACACTAAATGAGAAAATGTTACCAACTTGGTAGTAGTGCAGATTTGGTATGAAGACCAGCCATGTCACTGTGGTACCAGGTGCAGCCGGACTTGCCCTAACTTATGTGTGGGATACCTATCGTGAAACCCCAGGTGAACAGGGATGGAAGTGTGCTTTGTTAAAGATTCGGAGGTCCCCTTCACACGTGTGTAGGGAGGTTCACCATGTATGAGACAAAATGCCTTTAGGCGATGCTAAGGCAGGTTTCTGCATCCAGGTGGCTTTGCGGTCCCAGAGGAACCTAATATCATGTTTGTTTCTTTTCCCTCCTTGCTTCGGTTTCCAGGAAGCCCAGAGATAACGTGAAAACTTACTTGCCAGCCTTGGTTCTGGTCCAGCTGCAAATTCAGCAGTGTGCCTTAGGAAATCTCTTTAAAGCCCTCAGCGTCTGTCCTCTGGCAGGGGCTGGGGGGTTGGTGGTAAATGGTGAGAAGATGGGGGGGGGGGAAGGTAGAGGAATAACTGTCTGCATGAGTGGCAGGTAAAAGAAAGAAAACACTCTGGAAGGCCAGAGGAAAGATTGAAAGCGCGCCTGGTCCCAGCATCTGGGGCGGCTTCCTGCAGGACGAAGCAGCCTTCGCTGTTGCTTTTTAAGGTGTTTTCGGCAGATGGGGTGTTGGCAGAAGATGGTTAGACCAGGAGTAGGGAACACCCAAAACAAGGTGAGAGGGGCCAGGGTACTACCTGGGGCTTCCCCAGTGGAAGGGTTGGACATCGAGGTTTATAGATGTCAGAAAGACCCCTCGGGTCCCGTCCATCAAACGCTGCTTCTCACTCCCCGAGGGCGAGTGACACTCGGGCACCTCAGGCTCAGCTCCTCTGCGCACACCTCCCCGGCCACACGGAGCCTCTTGGGGACGCCGCGGCAGGCACTGTTTGTGTGATTCACTCAGCAGCTGTGGGGAAGCCCATCTTGGAGCCCGCAGGGCACAGCTCCTGCCTTGGGGTCCTATCTTTCCATCCAGGTTACCAGCATCACCTGGAAGCCATGGCTGACACACCTTTCACTGTCCCAGGCCCCGTGGCTGGCCCTACACTTCGGAGGATCCCTCAGTTGGCCTGTGCCTTGAAATGCTTTTGTTTCGAAAAACTGATCAGAACGTTTTAGAAACAGCACATGCTTCCTACGCGTAGAGAAGAGCAATCTGATTCTACTTTTCAGATCAGTCTTGAGACTCGTTCTCCCAGGACCCCTTCCCATGAGATCCAGTGAGTTACATATTTGATGAACCAACGACAGATGCACTTTTGACTTAATGTGTCCTGTTTGACTTAATGGTATTTACCCAGCAAATATTACTGTATTCCCTATTCAGTAAACAGAGCATTTAATTCGTAAGTTGTACAATAAAAGTCCATGCCTGGGAATTCTGCACGTGAGACCTGGTGAAACTCCCAAGCCTGCCGTTTAGTTCACATCTCTGCAGCAGTGTCCGTGTCCCGGTTTTGCTGACATACCACGGTCGCTCGTGTAAGATGTTATCAGTGGGGGAAGCAGGGTGAGGAGTGCATGGACGGTCTGTACTTTTCTTGCAGATTCTTGTGAGTCTTCGATTATTGCAAAATAAAAAATGAAAAGTTGGTTGTTTTCTTTTTAACAGCAAGACAGGATCAAAGAGATCATCTATTCCAGTTGTTTTCAAATTTTTCTTTTAGCAGCAGCCTCCCTCTCCCACCCTCATCCCACAGGACGTCCCGACTCCTCTGTCGGGCTCCCCAAAATCCCACGGGGAAGGTCCCGATCCAACCAGCACCCTCGGGGTCCAGATGAGGAAGTTGGGGCCCAAAGAAGTTACTGGCTATTGATGGAAAATCAGAGATCCGGGAAGTTTGATTTTTAGAGCAGTTGCTCTCTGCAAATCTCCACTAAGTCACAGCCCTTCAGCTGACACTGGCTTCTCTTGTCAGACGAGGTGAGATCAGACCAGGAAGAGCACCCGTGCTCCTGAGTTCATTTCTGCGCCGCAGGAGGTGGTCGCGGCCACTCGCCGTGATGCCCGGGCAGGTTGGATGGGCAGGTTGTCTCACAGGCGCTGCCCTGGAGGGCGAGTCCAGGGCGGAGCGGAAGGACTCAGGGCCACAGAGTTCTGTGCCTTCTTGCCAACGTGGCCTCCCCTCCAGCCGCCTGTGGGCACCGGAGCCCGTTAGCTTTCTCCTCCCTCCCCTTGTGAGCCCAGGTCCCTGGAGTATTGCTGGGAAACCTTTGACACCTTGGAGTTTATGACGATGACGTTATTGTTGGAAGTAATCTTCCCTTGCCTTCATCCAGGGGTCTTTCAGGTTGCAAAGCCCCTTCTCACATGTTCCCTCACCCTCACCCCCTGGCTAGGACACTGGCAGACTAGGTTTATTTCTGCTTTGTAAATAAATGGCTGCTGAGCTTGTATCAAGGTGGAGTCGGAACACAGGTCTCCAGAACCGTGGTAAAGGCTTTATTATAGGAGAGAGGATGGTTTTCATAACGCTCCCGCACACAGGGATGGTCCGCAAGCAGGTGGGTGTTTGTGTTGTTATTGCCATTGTTATCGTAGGCACCGTCCTTGGCACAGTTTTAGGGTGTAAAGACTCCGAGAACCTGGGCCTTCTCCAGCCACATCCAGGAGGGGCAGCTCTCTCCTGTACCTCCAAAGGTGAGAGCCTGAAGATGCCACATGGGCTTGGATGAGCAAGCCTTAGGTCCTCCTGAAAAGTGAAGCAGGTTCCCCGGGTGCCACGTCAACAGAGATCGATGTGACAGCCCACTGGCAGGACAGCTGCCCTGGGACCGCCTCGTGCGCCCAGGCTCCGGGGGCTGTGTGGGAGCTGCCACGCTGGATTTATTTCACGCCGATGGTTGATGCTGTCCTCCTGCAGGGAGAACAGGCTGTCCTTCCCCCTGGCCTCCTTTTTGCCCTCACATGGTAGGACACAACCTTTACTATCTGCATTGGGAACTTTTAATTGGTACTGACACCAGCCTGTGCCCTTGACATTTTGCCCAGCATCCTGGGATATTGGGGAAATTGGTGGAAGGCTAAGCCCACACTTCAGACCATGTTCACAGCTGCTACTGGCTGGAAAAGTTACCTCCCAAGGAAGGTGTGGATTTTTCTCACCCCAAGAGACATTTCCAAAGTAAACCAGTGACCTGTGTCAATCCTTTACACACGTAGGCACCTGGCACCCATTAAGCACTTACTAAATATTTGTGGAGGAACCTTCTAAAGCAGTGGTTCTCTGTCTTGTGCACCTGCCAGCGTTAGGCTCACCTGCAGGGCGTGTTGAGGCCTCCTCCACCGAGTTTGATGCAGTTGGTCTGGGGAAGGGCTAAATGATTTCATTTCTAACAAGTTTCAGGTGACGCTAGTGCCGTATAGGGACGATACTGTGGAAGCCACGGTCCTAGAGCAGAGATTGGCAGACTTCCTGTAAGGGCCAGTTAGCCTTTTAGCCTTTGTGGGCCTGCAGGTCCTGTCTCTCAGTTCTGCCATTGTAGCCACAGGAAATACGTAAATGAACGAGCACGGCTATGTTCCGTAAAACTTTATTTACAAGAAACAGGTGGTGTTCTCATTTCAAAAAAAAATTGTGTTGCAAAAATTAAAAAATTTTTAAAGGTGTTAGGAGTCAGAGCCTCATTCTGGGTGGATTTCTGAAAGCTCTCGGATGGGAACCAGTGTTAAAGCCTCAGCTACGGGTCAGATCCCATCTCTGATGTTCACTGGCCGCAAGACTTGGAAGAACACTACCATCTCTGCAGAATGAGGAGGATGATGATAATAATAATAATAATACAGTGACAGATCGGAGGAATGCTAACATTTATCCAGTTTACGTGAGCGTTTGACTTACTATTCTTCATACTATTTTAATCTGCATGATTAAAATATTCCAGAATTTTAAAATTTTTATCTTTAAAAAGTAGTCAAAATAACTCATTGGTCGGTATGTGTCTTAGATTTTAGTTTCCAGTGTCACCCAGAAGGTCAGTTATCTTATGAAGTCACGATCACCTTTGGAATTCCCTCACATCACCAGCACCCAGGCTCTTAGAAAGTCAGAAGCCAAGCATATCTTTCTTTGAGTATCTTTGCATTGGAGAAGCCCCAGAGTAAAGGACACATCAAGGACACCCCAGGCTTCCCTTGTCTGTAGTGGAGCTCGTGGTTTCTCCTCCCCATAACCCTGCTCCCCTGGCATCTTCCTTCATTCAGACAGTGGTACCTGCTCGGGCCACAGAGAATGGTTTGGGAGGAGGAATCGAATGAGGAAGGGTTCTGATGTGACATGTTGAGGATGAAATTGTTTTACAGCTCAAATAGGATGTGTTGATCCTTCAGCTCAGTGCTCTGCTTTACGTATTAATAAACAGAGGTGCAGGAAGCAGAGGGGCTACTGCTTTACGTGGGTTTTCCCTTCTCAGCAGCTCACTAGGATTGACTTGTTTTGTCTTTATATCAACCACATAAGACAAGTCCTGTTAATTTCCCGGTGTGTAGATGGGGCAGAAAGGATGAGTAATTTGCCCACGGTCATGCCTCTGGGAAGGAAGGGAAGTGGGATTTGAGCACAGGCAGTGTGACCGCAGAGTCCGTGCTCTGTCATTACTGCTGTGTGCTAGATGGGATTTATGCTTCCTTGTCTATAATCTATCTGTAGGTTGAGGAACAAAACGCTACTTGGAAAAAGGCTGCCTAGTTGTCCCTTCAGTCATCTGCGTGGTGCTAGAGGAGATGAATTGCCACGGGGGCTAGGGGAGGGGGCTTCCGGGCATTTCCAGTGTTCATCTGATTACACTGAAGTTTCCCTCTGCAAGTGCATATGATGCTTTGGAAATGGTGCAGAAGCAGGAAGACGTCCCCATGGGTTTGGGTGCATATCTGGTCTTAGAGTATATTCCTGGAAGCCTCGCCCTAAAGGAAATGGCCCAGTCTGCTGAATGGCTCCAGGGTCACTCAGCTCAGCTTCACGGATACACCCTGATTTTGTGCCTGCTACAGCCCACGCTGGGCCCTGGGGATGCGGCAAGACCGCGGTGTCTGAACCGCTCTGCTCACCCTCGGGCACCTTGATGGCTCTGGGTCCAGAAGTGGTAGCTGTGGGAGAAACCCCGCTGTGTGCGGATTACACCCCGGAAAGAGAGGGAACGTGGGCATCCAGTGCCCAGCCCGGAACGGGCAGCCTCTTAAAACACGATGCGGCAGAGGTGCCCCTGCCCGTCGTGTGACCTCAGCCCACCGTGCACACACAGTCTGGCGCCTGGAGCCTTGCTGTGGAGGCGGGAAGGGCGGGCCTGAGGCGGGCCTGGTCCCCAGGTGTGGTCTCCCCGTGACTGATGCAGTGTGCTGCTTCTCCCCTCAGGACCCCAGGAGCAAGCACAAATTCAAGATCCACACCTATGGAAGCCCCACCTTCTGCGATCATTGTGGGTCGCTGCTGTACGGACTCATCCACCAGGGGATGAAGTGTGACAGTAAGTAAGTTTTCTTTTCTTGGTAGGTGCTGAGGCCCTGCGGCGTGCGGCCGGGGTTGACGTGCGTCCGGGGTTGACAGGGCCCTTCAAGAGTTAGTGACTCTTCAGCTCGTCAGTAGAATTCGTTCAGACATGGACTCTACCGAAAACGTAGAGGATCTCTCCGCTGTCGAAGTTGTGGTCTATTAAACTACTTAACTGCCTAGTTATGAGCCCTCACCCCAGAAGCACCCGGTTTAATGAGGTTGCTGCTGCCCCAGTCCTCCGTGGCGGAGATCTGCAATCACTGTCGCACGCAGGCCTGTCAAACCCCACAGCGAGTGCCGTGTGTCCCCACCTCCAGATTCCACATTTGGGTTGGCTTCAAGATGAGCTGAGCATTCGTACTCATGATCTTCCTGGGTCTCTGATTAGTGGGTGGACTGTGGAAAAATCCAGTAGGCTCTCGTTAGCGCTGAAACCACAGCAAGAATAAAAACGGGGAGGGCATCTTACTTTTGAAGCTCACTTGGCCTGTGTGTTTCTGGACAGATCAGATTCCTACCAGGCCAGTTAGAGATGAAACCCCGGAAGACCTCCGTCCTCTCCCCTTCCCCTTTCTGCTCTGTGTGTATCACCACCAAACAGCAGGAGGAAAGAAAAACATCTTTTTCTTTCTGTGGAAACTCTTTACTCTGATTATTGTCATGTAATGAGATTCCCCAGGCTATTTATTTGTTTCAATAAAATTTTATTCTTAGGACATGAAAAGGTACTTACTGAGCCTGTTTTTTTCTAGTAGAAGGGGAAGGGTTATGGGAATATGAGATGTATCATTCGTTAATGATGGCTTTTAGGGCCCAGAGCCTCATCTGTGTGTCCCGACACGGAGCAAAGACATACGTATGTTGTCTTCCCTCGGTATCCGAGGGGGCTCGGTTCCAGGACCCTCCACGGACGCTCAGCGCCCACAGTCAGTGGATATGGGGGTATGGATTGGGTTGGGGGGGGCAGCTGTGGAATTGTTGGAAAGAAATCGTGTCTGAGTGGACCTGTGCAGTTCAGACCCGTGTCACTCAAGGGCCAACTGCACATAAACATCAAGCTCTGTGAACTTTATGGAGTAGACGGATAGCTTCTCAGAGCGCAGGGCTGCTTCACCTTCCCGAGCTGTAGAATCTTAAGAGCTTCACGGAAGCTTCGCGATCAGCAAGGCCGGTGGCTTCCTGCATTTTGGGAAACGCTAGGATTCCAAAGACACTGTTTTCAGAGGCTCTGCAAGGGTGGATTCTAAGTGCACTTGTAAATACACTTTTAATTATTTTAAAACTTGGAACAAAAGTGAATCCTCAGCTGTGTTAGGCACTCAGCCTCGGCGAGTTGAAGGTGACCTTGCAGACGGGGCCCTCCCGTTTCTCCTGCTACATCCGCTGCAGAGTCAGCCGGGATCGTGAAGCGTGCCCTTAAAGAAGGGCACCAGCTGCCCGTCCTCTTCTGGGTGAACCAGGATTTGGGGATGCTGTCCAACTTTAACACGAGACAGAAATAAATGCATCGCTGAGGCTGAACTGAGTCTTCGCCTGGCACCGCTAGGCGGTGAAAAGTTTTGTTCGCATCAGAGGCCTTTCTCGGTTATCCAGGAATGTCTTTATAGTAAATAAGTGGTATAGATTTGAATTTATTAACTAAGTGTATGCTAATGAAATGACACTCATCTGGTTTGTAGATTAGGATCCTGCTTAATAACATTTTAGTTGTAAAATGGGTTCTGTTAGTAAAAGTTTTGAAAACCACTGACCTAAACCAGTGTGTTTTGTTTTGAGCTCTTTGCCTTGGAGTCCTAGGGTTTCTGGGGCGGCTGCCTGCGCTCCTTCCTGGGGGCTGCAGGAAAATAAGCAGATGGGTGCCAGGACCCAGACCACCCCGCAGCCAGAGCCACTTCCGCAGGGAAGAACCCTCTTCCTCTGCCCTTACACACAGTAGGTTATGATGCTCGGTGGAAAGAAAGTCAGCAACCACTTGTGCAGGCCTCTTAGTCTGCGGAGTAGGAAAGGGAGTGGGAAAGCCAATGAGCTTCCCAGGATGTACGATACAAGCCGCGGACGGTAGCGCCGAGACAAAGATACAGCCCAGGGCCCTTTCACCTCCCACGCCCTCCCTGAGGTCCACGTCCTTTCCAGAGGCCTGGCATTTATTCCCTTAAGTTGCACGTTCTGCCCAAGTTTGAACACGTGATTTGGTCAATGCGGGTCATAGCACAGCTTTTCAAGAGGCTTTGTATTGGCCGAATCAGGGTACGTGGTTCTGAACGGTTCCCTTTGGGAATGAATCCACGTTAATCGTGCTTCCCTCGTTGTGTCCCTTTTCCTGCTCTCGGTGTGTAATAACCGTAGCAGAGATCCGTTGTCCATGATGCTGCTTGCTGTGTAGTTCACCACGTTAGAATTAGCCACTGAAGAGGAAAGGGGCGTGGAGGCTCAGAAGAGCCTTGTAGCACCCCCTGCAGGATTCACAAGCGTCCCAGGGCCGCCCCTCCTTCTGGAAGCCTGAAGGGACAGGGCCAGTAGAGCTGAAACACCTACACAGTCTTCTGTTTGTGCTCAGTGCACCGGACTCTCTTCAGGGTTCCTTTAGTCCATTACAGTAAGACTGATCTTTTTTTAATCCTCCCCCCCAACCCCCACCCCCGTCTGGCCCACGTAATGTCAGCTGGTGAGAAATGGCTTATGCCAGGCGTGTATTTGTTTTACTCAGAATAATATTTAAATATCTGAAGACAGGTTTAACATATCAAGCACAGGTTCTTTTAAAAACAACAACAAACAAAAGCAATGCACTTAAGCCTCCTTGGAAATACGGTTTACTGAGGAAAGGAACATTTTCTGAATTTCCTTTACTCAACCCTGCAAATTCTCAGAAAGGCATAAGAAATTCTTGGCAGAAAGAGTCGTCTGTTTAAAATGTGCGTGCTGTTTGCCTCTGTGTACATAAATAGTAATTAGTCTGCGCTCTACATGCATTTACCTGTGTGGATTTTGTGTGCTGTTATGTATTGGAAGCGTTCACAGAAGACAGGGGGGTGTCTTGCTTCAGTTAAGACTGAACAAGTATGGATCGCGTATTCTAAGGACACTGTCGCTGTCATGCAGCCTGTGCTGTAAGGGACATCTGCTAACAGTTCTTTATGTCACAAAAGCATTACAGCAGAGTATCGAGTCAGAGGGTGGCTCATTTTCACTTCTGTTCATGCAGCCAAAACACCGAGGGAGGGGTGTTTCCAGGCCACGCGCCCAGCCTCACCCTTTGCTTTCTTGACTCGCAGCCTGTGACATGAACGTGCACAAGCAGTGTGTGATAAACGTCCCCAGCCTCTGCGGGATGGACCACACGGAGAAGAGGGGCCGGATCTACCTGAAGGCCGAGGTCACCGAGGAAAAGCTCCACGTCACAGGTAAGGCAATCTCGGATGGGTGTGAGGCGTGTGGTGCTCCGTGGGCTTCGGATCAAGGGCAGGCCAAGACCCGGGCTGCTCGGACGCAGAGCCACGGGGTCTCATGAACACGCCTCCCGAATCCCCAAATGCCAGCGTCAGTCGGGGTCACCACGGCCGTGTGGAAGAAGTGTTCTGCAGCAGGGCCAGCGGATTGTCCCCCTGGTGACGGGCACACCAGAAGCCACTAAGCAAGATGCCCCGGGTGAAGGTGGAACCCGGGCGAGGGCAGGCGAGGGCTGACCCAGGTGTTTAAGGGCGTCGGGCTGTGATGACCTGATGGGCCCACCTCGAGTATTTACGCCTCCTCTGAGTTGGGTGCGGTGCTGAGAAATCCACACAGATGAATTTATCTGCTTCTCACAACTAGATCATTAGCCTCATTTTCCAGAAGAGGAAACCGAGGCACAGAGAAATGGGAGCCCTGCAGTGTCACATAGTAACAGACCCTGTGCTTCTAACCATCACCCCACCTGCACCTCACAGACAAGACGGCTGAGGCACCAGAACTCCATGTCCCCAGGCCAGGCGCCCTCCTCGGGGCCGTGTCAGGGTGCGCATGTCACAGCACAGCTTTTCCTTCGGTTTCCCACCAAATCCACGCTCAGCCGGGGGTCCTCAAGGTGACGCCCTCTGTGCTGCGTATGGTTTAAGTCTCAGGTGGCAGCCTCGTTTCCTCGCTCTGGAGGCCTCTCGGGTACCACCCGCACTGTACGCTCCCTTCTCCTGGACCAGGACATTTATTCTCATCAGATCAGCAAACATACTGTGTTCCCATTTGTATTTAAAAGTGGAAAAACTGACTTAATTTTCTTTGTTATAGGAAAAAAAGACGTGAAGGGTCTGTTTAAGGGAGAAGCGGGCGTGGGGTGGGGGAGGAGTCCCAGAGAAAGCTCGCTTTCGGGAACATCCTCACATTTTTTTCTTTGGAAAACAATCCAGTGTTCCACCCAGTGCTGTCCTGTCAGGTAAGAATTCAGGGAACATCAAACAGGGTTTTGAGGTGTTGCGAGGAGAGGGTCCACACACTTTGTGGCTGGGTAACCTGATGGAAGGAACCACACACGGCTAGTGGTCAGAATGGGACTGTGCCTAGAATCCCCATCGCAGACACAGGACCCCTGGTGCCTTTGCGTTTCAGAGAAGTTCCTGGATTTTCTCAAAACCGTCCTGCCTGCCCCCGTGCGCTTGGGGCTGCGGTTCTCGCCTGCGTTCCCTTTGATTGGACGGATGCTGCACCGTCACAGCCCCAGGCTTATTTCTCTCTCTTTTTTGCTAAGGCTCCCTCATTGTCAAAGTCTCGTCCTGGGGGCAGGGAGCGTGCAGTTTCAGAGAAAATTACCGTAAAGCAGAGACTGAGTAAGTGATGAGGGGTCGCAGCAGAACGCCTGTTGACCGAACGGCTCTGTGCTTCTCCCCGGCTTTACAGCGACCCACGGGCATGGCGACGTGGTGGACACACAGGGGACAGTTGGAGCTCAGCCGGGAGGGTCCCAGCTCCCTGAGGGCTGGACTGCCTGGCAGGGATTTCAGCGTTCAGCTCGCACTCCTTTGCTTCTGAGTACAAAACAGACTGTGCGTGCTAGACCGGCCCGTGCCTTCTCCATGTGGCGCTGCCTGAGTGTTCCAGGCTCTTCTGTGAGCCTCAAGAGCCTTGCAGGTGTGAAACTGCACAGAGGGGCACAGATGCGCCGTCTGGGGTGGCACACGGTAAGAGGGAAAGACCCACCTTGCAGGGGACGGACAGCCAGGTGTATCCTCCTGGGACTGCTATGCTAATCACTCCAACATTGCCAAGAGTTGAACTTGACTCACAACTGTGGAATCATCTTAGGGGAAGACACCCTCCCTGAGTTTGAGACTTTTCATGCATGAAAGCCAACCAGTGTAACCTACGGCTGCAATCTAGGTCATGTCTCGAGAACGAGTCTACACGTTTGTGCAGAGACGTAGCTCTGCTCTAGGACTATGAATTCAGCAATACTTTTTCATAACAGCAGCAACGGCAGCTCACAGTGACTGAGCACTTCCCACAAAAGGGCCACCTTTGAAGCACTTTACATAATTAACTTATTTAAACCTGTGCGGAAGTTTATTATCCTTATAGATGAAGAAACCAAGGCACAAAGAAATTAAATAACTTGCCCAAAGTCACACAGATGGTCACTTTAATGGTTACATATTCAACTGATAGAAGTAGAGATATTTTAATGACAGTACCAGTAGGAACTGGAATCTTATCTTAGTTCAGGCTGCTATAATAAATACCATGGACTGAATTTCTCTTGGTTCTGGAGGCCGGGAAGTTCAAGATCAAGGTGCCACCAGTTTGGTTTCTGGAGAGAAATCTCCTCCTGGCTTGCAGGGGCTGCCTTCTGGCTGCGTCTTCACTTGGGGGTGGGGGGGGGGGGGGGGGGGGGGAGGAGAGGAGGGGAGGGAGAGAGAGAGAGAGAGAGGGGGGGGGAGAGAGAGAGAGAGAGAGTCTGGGAGTGGGAAGAGGGAGGAAGGAAGCAAACTCAGTGGTGTCTCCTAAGGGCACTGATCCCATCCTGAGGGCCTCACCCTCATGACCTCATCCCCTCCCAAGGCCCCACCTCCTGTACCATCACCGTAGGAGGTTAGGGCTTCCACATACAAACTTGGAGGCACATTCAGTCCACAGCAAATCTAACTTAAAAATACAGTAGTTATTTGTGTGCAGGAAATTCAGTCCTAAATATAGACATCCAAACTAAAGGAAATAACCCGTTAGTAATCATTTCCTTAAGACTTTTAGAGTAATTTTAGATTTTCAGATACAGAATTAGCCTGGCTTCAAGGAGAACAGAAATATAAACAATAAACCATAACGAGTAGAGCTTATGGTACAAAAAAAGTCACAAAAGTAACACAGAGGGCTTCCCTGGTGGCGCAGTGGTTGAGAGTCCGCCTGCCGATGCAGGGGACACAGGTTCATGCCCCGGTCCGGGAGGATCCCACATGCCGCGGAGCGGCTGGGCCCGTGAGCCATGGCCGCTGAGCCTGCGCGTCTGGAGCCTGTGCTCCACAACGGGAGAGGCCACAACAGTGAG